>NC_133772.1:44221754-44253355 GCF_003597395.2 Chelonoidis abingdonii
CAATTAAACCGGTCCAACAAATCAACATACATGTGAATACACCACAAAGATCATCATAGCCGAATTACTTTGCGTTCCCTTGGTACTTACAGATGTTTAGAAGAAACTTTAAGATAAGATGGAGTTAGGAGGAAACCTTGTTTACTCACAGCTGAGAAACAACAAAGACCCCTGGTATACAAATTCCCGCCCCTGACTTTAAACAATCCAGTTCTCTGATTGGTCCTCTGGCCAGGTGTTTGGTTACCCTTTCCAGGTAAAAGAAACTTAACCCTTACCTTACCTATCCATTTATGACAGAAGCTTTTAGTGTATTTTTTTCCCCTGCCAACTCATTCTGCCACTCACCAGCAGGCTACAAACTAATTGGGGCAGGACACATCTTTTGATTGCTTTGTGTTGCTGGGACACCAGCTTTTGCAGCAGAGGTATGTTGTGAGAGCAGAGACAAACACAACGCAATTGAGGAGGACAGAATCTTGTAATACTTGTACTCCTACAAATGTTAAGCAAACTAGTACATTTCAAGTACTTTTTCCTCCTTGGGTGGTTTTTTAGTCCTCTCCCTCAAGCTGAGACCCCATTATATATGAATTATTGTACTGACAGCTGCCTAACCTTTTGTAACATGCTGGCACATTCTAGGACTCTGCATGGGGAAGCAAGGTCCTTCCTTCAAGTGATCCTGCATAATCATGTGGAGATACTTTGCAGAGTCACCTTGGGGCTGGAACAGATGTGTCCCGTTTAGATAGATATCTATGAGGGCTAGGAGCATTTATTTGATACAGAAGGGACAGTGGTCTTGCAGGGAAACACTAGCAACAGCCAAGCTGAGAGGAAAAGCGCAGGCTGAGTCTTGTTTTACTTGAGTTATCAATAAAGCCAAACTCTAGGAAACCATTATGTTTGGATTTTCTATACAGCGTATACTCTGGAGAAATATGAAAGCAACTAGTGTTACTGCCAATCAACTATACTAGTACAGCCTCAGATATTTGGAACTCTTTTTTTGGGGGGGATAACAATATTGTTCAGGATCTAGCAATAAACAAATCATAAAATTTTACTTGTATTTTTGTGTGTGCTTTGATCATCACTAGGTCAATGGACTTAGTATGTATGTGATGTGACATTAGCCTAGGTGGCAGCGATGAACCTGAAGCACTCTCACCTTAATGAGCATTAAGACCTTCGTTACTGCCATTTGGTGCGCAGCTAGAAACAGAAACATAAAATGCTTTCATAAATAATTTTAAAGGGGTAATGTTAGAGTACAGACGTTTCTAACAGTGTACACTGTTATAAGGACAATAGGTTCCTCAGCAAGATACGTTTAACAATGCATGACAAGGTGTTTCTCATCATTATTATCTATATATGATAGTATAAATTTAAGGTAACCCGATACTCTTGTTGACATTTGTTTGCTGTGCATAAACTAGGCAACACCTGTCTAGATTCACCTTTCTTTACTGGGCTTCTGCCATTGCTGCTGGAAACCTGTAAAATCCAGCACCCTTCACCAGCAATGACCCCATGATGATGGCCTAGGACCATTGCCTTGTATGGGAGAGATTAATTCTGTGGCAGCATGAATGATATGCTGGTTGTAAATAGCAGCCAGTCACATAGAGCTTCTCAGCAAAATTTGACACAATGGACCGTGCATAAGATATTGTAGTAGTAACTAAGGGACCTTGCTGAAATGTCTGGCACTGCCTTTCAATAGTACAAGGCATTCCTAGAAGATGGAATCAAATCAGTAATAGTGGACATGTGCCTCAAAATACTGAAAAATTCAGCATCCCTTGAGCTATCCTGTAATCCATGTAACATAGGAGGTTTACCAAGATAATGTCTAAATATGGACTAAAATAGCATCAACACAATTGTCTCTCTCTTACTCTGCATTGTTCAAGTTCAGTTTCAGGCATGCAGAAATGCTCAGACGATGCTGCAAGCTGGATATGTCAGAGTTTCTTCATCCACAGCCCTGGGAAGACAAAAGCCTTTCTACTGGGTAGAAGTTGCTGGATGAGGAGGCACACCCTATAAAGCTTACTCCCTATGAAGGGGACTTGTTTATAGATAGTGAGTAAAGTTAATACATTGCGGGTATTATTTTATGGAAAGCTGAGAGCCAGACATGGTAGCAGTGTGTTTCACTTGAGCAATCCCCTGTTGACCTCCAAACAGCAACATATATCATTGCAACAGTGAGGACGAGTATTGTAATTTCCTCTCAACAAGTCACAGCAGGGTATTTCCATCACTTGCAGTTTGTTCAAAATGCAACAGTAAATTAGCTTGCACGGTGTGCAGCCATGGTCATATTACTCGAAACCTGTTTTCTTTAGATAGACCTTAAGTTGAGCAAACTGGGCCCTACTTACATTCAAGACCACCTCCTTGAGCCTTGTTCTGTTGGATATTTATACTGAACTCTTAGGGCTCCCCAAGCTGCATCCCAAATCAGCAGACAACTGTACCTTTGTCAAAGTACTCCCCACTCAACCTCTCCCATCAAATGGCAGTAAGGAAGGCCTTAATGCTCATTGAGGTGACAGTGCGTACACAACTTGAAATTTGCATTCTCAGAATGCTAAATTCTCAGTCTCTAAAAATCAGAACCCTTTAAGATGTCTCAGGCTGACCACCCAAAAATTGAGGCACCTAATCACTAGTCACTTCTGAACATCTTGTTTGAGCTACAGAATTCACATAAGATGGAACACGGGACTGAAAGTAAAGAATATACGGTGAGTCTTTAAAGACTCAGTCATCTGTTCAGAATTTGCAGTGTTTAACAGTGTTAGATGTCTTTAGTTCAGTAGAGTGCATAACTGCACTGTCCCAGGAGCAAACCAGACAGTGAATTGTAACAGTCACAATTTTCCCCTTGCTTCCATGTTGCTCAGAGGAGGTTGAGAGTTATTTCACCCTGTTACGTGGAGCACCTTTGTTCCTCTGGCCAGTGAGGGGTGCGGGAAAAAGAGAGCAGGCCTCTTCCCACTCTCTGGCCCTGTCCATTCTCTCCCCATCCACTCATTTACATGAGTAAAGTCACAAGCTGAGCTGGGCCAAGCAGAGAGGGACATTCTTGCCCTGTTTGGCCAAGTGAGGGGTGTGACAGTCCAACTTATGAAAATGACAGTTAGCTTATACCACAGATTTGTCTATAATTGGGGTTTTGAAAAACAGCAACAGAAGCATCGTACCTGAACTATTTATGGTACTTCCTGCCTATGTAATGTCATTGAAATCATTTGAGAAATATTTATGGTTCTTGCCGTTGGACAAATTCATCAGCTTTGCTGTAGGTCTCAGTAAGTTCTACTTGTTATGACATTAACTATTCCAAAGCACAAGATACACTGGATATTAGTTAGCTAAAGAGCGACATGCATGAGAAATTACCCAGGGGCCCAAAGAGGTTATAACAAGCAAGAAACCTATGTGGATTTGCTGACTGAACAGTGTCTTCCCCAAGAGAGTTGTTCAGTCTGGAATGATTGTGACACAAACATCTTACAGGGTCTTTTCATTTTTAATAATAAAATTTTATTGACACTCTAAACTAGATGATATATTAATCCACGTAAACAAGTAGTTTTAGCTTGTCCACAGTAGAACATGTAAACACAATACGAGCATCAATATATGCTCTTTACTGTTCCTATAATAACCCAGCTCTCGCCTTTATTTTAAAAAAGAAGAATGTCCTGGTTTTGTTCTCAAATTGCAGTTCCATTCTGAACCATTTGCAGATACTCCTTGTGAAGTTTTTCCTGTGCTTCATAAAGTTTCTTCAGTTTCTTCATTTGTCCTTTGCTGAGTTCTTTACCTTCTGTATCATGAGTAGGAAATCCCTGGAATATTAAGAACACTAATATCTTAGAAATTTTCATCCAGATACTTTGTTTGCCTTTGGTCCATCTTTTTCCACCAGAATCATGCATTATTAATAGAAGGGAGTAACAGCATAATTAATATAAAACATTCTAAATGAATGAACATAGCATCATAGTAGAGGGCTTGTGTAAATCAGGAGTTTTAGGCCACTATTCAAGACATATCAGTTTATTATTAAACCCCAGATTTTAAAGCAAATGCAATAAAATATTCCATATCATACTGAGACTGCTGTTAAGTTTCAGCCCAGATCTTATCTCCCCATGATTTGCGAACAGAGAGTCATCTGTGTGCTCGTTACACTTCTGCATGGCAGGGGCTCAGCTACCTATATAGCACCACTCCTGCTTGCCCGTAGAGGGCACTCAAGGGTTCACATTGGGGGGCAATGTATGTTGTCTTAGTGCCGGTCCAGCAGCTGCTACTCAGAAAAAGTAATACAGTTACCTTTCCCAGATAGAATGGGCCTTCACCCTCCAGGGAATGGGCAGATAGAGCCTGTTAGCATGGTCCAATGGAGCTGTGCCGTCAGAGAGAGGGAAAGGGGGCACAGTGGACAGAGGCCCACAGTCTCCATGCAAATGGTCTGGGTCTCCAACAGACCCCCTGAATCTGCCAGGTTTTGGAGTGGGAGGAGGGGAGAGACAGGGTGTGTGCATAATCTTTGCCTCCCACCCGAAAGTTTCTGCAATTTAATCCTTAAGATTTCTATCCCAAAAGTCATAGAAGTCTTCCCCAGTAGCAGGATGGCCAGGAAGACAAAGACATGTTATGGAACCCCCCTAAGTTATGGCTCTTAGGTACACCGTTACATCAATGTTATACAATTCAGTGAACACTTAAGAGCATGAACCTGCTCCCATGAAATTAACTGATAACGCTCTATTGACTTCAGTGTGGAAATGATCAGGCACTTTAATCAGTTATTAAGTTCTTACTTTTCAATTAGCATAAAGAAAATTTCCCCACATTTCTTACATTTTCATCGAACTTGGAGTATTTGTCAAGCTCTGATTTAAACATTGCATGTGGTGGAATCTTCATCTTTGCCAGTTTCGCTGCCTGCAATATAAAATATGCATTACAACTTTACAGTTAATTAGCATCCTAATGAATTACACTGTCACTTGTCCTATTTTGAAAAGCTATCTGAGTGTACATGAATTGATGCACAGAAGATCTAAATTGCAAATCAAGGAGACCCACATCACACTTGTCTATTATGTGGAGAGAAAGGAATTATCAGTGAGGGATAGCTCTATATAAATCTTGAACATATCTGGCTGGGGGAATGAGTAATTAACTTAGTACTTTGTTGCAACAATTACTCAGTTAGGATCCAATTGAGACAAAAAACAAAAACAAAACAAAAGTGCTGTTTCCCCCTACAACAGCTCAGAATAGCCAGCTTATGTGGTGCAGAAGCCACATGGACTTTTTGTTTAATCTGAGCTCTTGTTGTATTTTAGGTACAAACATAAAAAGTAAGCTATTTGGCAATGAGCTCATTGCAGATGTTTCCCTATGTCCAAGCTGAAATCTCACTGATTTGACTAGGGGTCCATGCAGGTCATAGCAAGATCAGGGCCTAAAATAACTAAACCATATTAAAGGAAAACTCAACTTTGGTTTTAATGAAAATGGTGGCCTCTCAAGATCATTAAAAGCAATGAAATCATGAACAATTTTAAAAAGAATGGATAAATATGCTTGGAGATTCATGAAAAGGAAACATTCTATTTACAATTTTCCCTGTAGATCATACTTGAAGGTTTACTTTCCTGTGTTGCATTGTTAGTGCGGTTTGCATGGAAATAAGAGCTTTGCTCTACAAGAGAGCATCTGGCTCCTGGTGCTTATTCCTCACCTGAAGTCTTAAGTGTTTGTGCTAATCACAATTAGATGCTATGGACATGAATGTGTCTTCAGAGAGAGTTAGACTTCAGGTGAAGCATAAGCAGCAGGAACAGATGGTCTCCTAAGGAAAAAGATGCTGTTTTCATGCATATGTACACAATAATAAGGAGAGGGAAGAAAATATAAACGACACAGGTAGAAGCCTCTCTAAGTGAAATGTTCCTTAACTGCCAGAGCTCTAAAACGGTTGTGCATGCTGTATCCTACTCACAGCTATGCACTAAAAAATGTACTATAAAATATTTTAAGAAGCACCTACCACCTCTGTTCAGATTGCGTGGTAAGTTTTTTTACAGCGCCATCAGAGATGTGAACATCTAAGTGACCTAACTTGTAGGCACAAATAACTGTGGGCAAAAACTGCCCACCCCATTAATTTTCACTCAAAAAACATTAAATTAAATTTAAAAAAACCTGAGGGCCAGCTAAGGCTGGGCTGAAAATTTGGCCCACAGTGTACTGTTGCCTGCATAAGAATATAGCCATTAACACACATCTTCAAAAACATAAAGCCCATTTTAATGTAAATTAAAGAGATATTTGAATATTGACCTCCTGTTCTTGTTTTTTCCTAGATGCTTCTTCCTTCTTTCTTTTTTTCTCTTCTTCAATCTATAAAAAGTCAAATTGAAAAACAGGACTACTTAATCAAAATTAAACCATTGCATTAGGTTATTTCTTACTAATGTCAGCTAAGTAGCTCTAAGTTTTAGATATTTGATTATAGGCAAAGCTGATAATGACACCTATAATTATGGTTGCTCAATGCATCTATTATAAGACCCTGTTTTCAGTTGCTTATACTTTGTCGAACCAACTCTTCACACTGAAATTTTCCCTGCCCGGTGTCTGCCTCAGCCAGAATATTTTTGGGAAGTTTCAACAGAAGTGTTTCAGCCATTACTCAGAAAGAGATTAGGGATCAATACACTATTAGGCCCATATTAAATAATCCTTACAACTGTAATTGAGAAGCTCTAGTGTGCCATGCTCTGGCGTGCTTTGAAAAAAAGGCTTTGAAATTTGGGAGGAAGGTCATCTTTGTATCAGAGATGAGCCTTTTGCTATTCCTATGGGAAAAAATGTCCAAATTTGGCCAAGTTATGAATCTCTGAAAAGTCTCAGTTTACCCAAGCTCAGACTTGTTAGAGTCTGACAGCTAAATTCTCCAAAGATTCTTTCAGTACTGAGCATACTTCAGCAGCGGAAATGTATAATCTAGCCAGGGAGCCCAGCCCACAGAAAAGAATTAGGGCACAAGGACCTGAACTGCAACTCCCATGTGGCACTATGATACTTCCTAATCAATATATTCAAATTTTTGGCTGAAAAAAACTTTCCATTTCTGATTTTTTTTGCCAAAGAGTCAAAAATTTTTCATGGAAAAAACACAACAAAATTTTCCAAACCAGATTTAGTCAGTATGACTCCAAATGATGGAATTGCCTTTCCCCCCGCCACTTTATTGTAAAACACAGAAGTTATACACAAAAAATTACATCAAAAGACTATTAAGGTTACAAGTCAAACACTCAAAAGTTAGGAAATACTAGAATTAAGGTTCCTATGCTGCATTAATTCAGTCACCTTGTCGGTGTGCATTACAATTCAGTCTTACGATCACATGCTTTTTTCCCCACAGGAATCCTGCCTCATTCAGTGCTACGTTAATGAAGACTTAGCAATTTTATTCTGTTTTTATCAGAAGCTGTCAAATCAGTACTGCTAACTATATGAAAATATTTACCTTTGCTTTGTATTGACAAATATATCAGAATAATTTACTCAAAGGAATTATTCTACCAGGGAGAAAAAAGCATAAATAGGTCATATTCAGCACATCATAATTGTATAAAGGCTTTTGAAACGTGAAAAGGTATTTCAATTCCCCATAGCATACTTTCAAACAATTATCTCAAATTCCTTTTCTCAAGTGCCACTTGAGTTTTGCTATCAGTTAGGGTGTGTTATTTTCCATTTTGTTTGTATTAAAACAATCATTTCTCACAAATCAGCAAGGGAATATGTAATGTCAGTAAGTACATGCGTTTTACTTTACATGTGCAAAATAATATAATACATAAACTAGCTTAACATGAAAGAATTTAAAACCTTTTTCTTTTCTTCTCTTTCTTTTAGTAAGGTCTCCCTGTCTACCAATTTGACCACAGTTGGGAGTCCTGGAGAAACAAAGAAAAATAAACACATAGCAGTTCCAACACATACATGTCTGGTATCACAAACGATTCTCGAAACACCTCCTGCAGTAGTCTTTTCAAATTGTATTACTAAGTTAAATGCAAATGCCACCAAATGACCATTTAGAAATGACTGAGCAGCTAAGCACCATACAAGGAGATGCAAATAAACATTTTATCTGAATGCTTTTAAAAGTTTAAAAACTGAATCTGTTAAAGCTCTGTGCAGTCAGTAAGTTTGACAAGGATTTCTGATTATTCTTGATCATATTGACATTTTTCAATATCTTAAGAAAAGAATTCACCAAATTTTAGCAACAGCTACAGTTTACAATATAGAGACCATTTGTTACCTTCATGATCTTCAAATCGAACTCCAAGCTCAGGAAGAATGTCATCTCGAAGAGCATCACTCAACTGCAGTACTTCAGTTACTACAATGCACAGAAAAATTAAAAGTTCTGACAAATTTAAAATGAAAATTTACTTCTCCTCCACACTGCTATGTAGTTATATAATGCAAATAAAAAATTACTACAGTTAGACCAGTTTCTTTTTTTCCTTTTCTTTCTAAGTGATAGATGTAAGTAAGGTTATACTGAGCCAGAGGAAGAAACAACTTGTAATCTCTTGACCTTGCGTAACAGAGAAGCGTGTTTCTTCTAGCTAGACCTGGAATTTGTCACCCCTTCCCAAGATGCTGCTAGTACGCCAAAAAAACAACAAGATATCTCAAGCTCTGTGATGTAACTGCTTAGAAGCCCAGGAGTCTCACAGTTGCTGTTAAACAGACCTCTAATCACGTGGCATTACAATGTATTATTTCTAGCCCTGAATATAATTCCTCATCTCAGCGTTTTAAGGAAAAAAGATACAGTATTTTGTGAATTTAGCCTCTTGTACGTTGTGAACTTGTCTCTTAAAATTACTTTAGCACGCTACTAATGACTTCAACATTCCATACAAGGATGAAAAATAGCAACTTTTGGTGTCTGACTAGTTCCTGTAACCAGGAGTGGTGCCAGGGTTTTTGGCACCCTAGGCGGGGGTCCTTCCGCACTCCTGGTTGTTGGCGGCAATTCTGTGGCAGGGGGGTACTTCCGTGGCTCCCGGTCTTTGGGGCACTTTGGTGGCGGGTCCCGGAGCAAGTCAAGGACCCGCCGCAGAATTGCTGCCAAAGACCCAGAGCGCGGAAGAACCCCCCGCCGCCGAATTGCCGCCAAGGGTGGCAAAATGCCCCCCCCAATCCTAGTGCCCTAGGCGACTGCTTTGGTCGCCTAAATGGAAGCGCCGGCCCTGCCTGTAAAAAGGAACATAGGAGTTGCTATAGTACAGATTTGAGGTCCATCTAGTCCAGTATACTGTATCAGACAGTGGCCAAAAACAGTCGTTTCAGAGAAATGTGCACAAACTTCACAGGAGGCAGTTGTGGGAAAATCTGCTCCCTTACATTAGGTCTCATGCAGGTCTCTAATAGTTAGACTGACTTAAGCTCTGAAGCATGAAGTTTAATATCCTTTCCAAAATGTTGTTGACATAATGACTTTAGATCTTCTTGATATCCATATAAATTGCCCAGTCTCTTTTTAAATCTTGTTAAACTGTTGGCCTCAATGACTTCTTGTGGCAGTGAGTTCTACAGTCTATTTATTCATTGTGTAAAAAAATATAATCCTTTTATTAGTTTTGAATTTGCCACCTTATAATTGCACTGAGTGTCTCCTTACTCTTGAGTTCAGAAATCAAGAGACTTCCTCTGTACCTTTCTGTACAGCATATAGTTTGATCACGTCCCCTCATTTCCTTTCTCAAAATTATCAAAACCATTTCTTCCTTCACTTGATTAACCATTTAAACAGTTTTGTGAAAGTGGAGCTATAATTTGAATATTTTATACACAAAAAGCTATAATCACAATTTTTTTGCCAGCTACATCTAATTAATTTCCAGAATGTCAATAAGTATAATTTAAAAATCACTTCAAGTTATGTAAAACAACTGGATGTCATGACTGTAAGTCTCTTTCACAGAGGGCTAGTCAACTACACAGGGGTGAAACTGAGGCTACACTTTGCCTAAATGTCTGATACCATTATCATTTGTAGTGCCGCAAAGCCCCAGTCAAGGATCGGGACCTTGTTTTACTAGGTGCAGCTTACATGCAATGCAACGACAGCCCCAACCCCAACGGAGTTTACATTATACCCTAATGACATGACGTCAGCTGGATGAAACAAATATAACAGGTGAGGGGGGGGAGGAAGGATGGGTTAACAGTACAGACGCTCCCCAGGTTAATGCAAACCTGACTTATGCAAACCCGCACTTATGGAAAAAGTTCCGTAAGTGGGGTTTGGGGTTTTTGTTTTTTTTGGTGCATAATTGTCAGATACAAGTCCCTGACTTAATGCAAAATTTGACTTATGCAAGGTGTTCTGGAACGAAACACTTGCATAAGGTGGGGAGTGTCTGTAATATATGTTGTAAAGACTTGAAGCATATCACCTATGTAGCCATTATCAGTTGATCATGTCAGTCAGGGGAAATAATTTAACATGCTTTAGTTTGAATTTAAAAAGATTTTTAATAAAGAAATCTTAATTGCTGGAGCTTGAAATAACATTTTTGTTCAAATATATTTTGAATCTCCAGCCCCACCTAATCAAACATCTATGAAGGCTCCCTAACATCTACTTCCAAGTCAAATCCTCTAAAGAAACCCTGCTGAAGAATCTAGCAATGGAGGGGGAAAGAGAAATTTCAAAGACAGGCAGCTTAATGTTTAATATTGATTCACTAATTCAGATAAGTATTTAGCAAATCTTTATAGACATTTAGTTTCTAACACAACATTTTGGAGGTTAGATTAAAAGCATGTTTTTTTCTGGCAGCATTGCCCGAGTTTTAGTTTTGGCTCACAAAACAGGAAAGTGTAATCGCTACTGAAAGAAACCAGAGCTGACTAGAACAAATGCGACTACATAGAACTTTATTTTAGCTTTTTATATATTAAAAATCACTAGCTATTAAGTGTCTTTTGTCATTATCACTGCTTCCTGTCTACTCTCTCTTTCAGGCTGATTGCTAAATGAATGAAAACATGGCCTTATTTCATGGTAGCATTTCTTGGTAGCTCTATTTCCTATACTGAATTGCAGTTTCAGAATTTCTCACAGCAACGTTCCCTAAAGCAGCATTTCCTAACCTGGATGGCATTTCTTAACCTGGTCTATGATGGTGCGGGGCAGAGTGGAGTGGGCAAGGGTTCAAGGCAGCTGGAAAAGCTGCACCCTGCCTTGAGCCACTTGACTGCTCTTTTTGAGTTTACTGCTGTGATTAATGCTCTAGGATAATACTTGAAACCTCCCTGCTCTTGTGATATGTGGTCCCCTAATAAAAATAGCCACAGGAGTAGGTTGTGTACAGTAGTACAGATATAGGAAGCGGTCTGTCACACTAAGTGTTGTGTTTGTCTCTGCTCTCACAACATACCTCTGCTGCAAAAGCAGGTGTCCCAGCAACACAAAGCAATCAAAAGATGTGTCTTGCCCCAATTAGTTTGTAGCCTGCTGGTGAGTGGCAGAATGAGTTGGCAGGGAAAAAAAATACACTAAAAGCTTCCAAGGAAAAAAGTAAAAGTGAATAAAATTTTAAGTAGTAAAGAAAAGGACATCACAAGAAAGGAGGGGATGAGTGGAACAGAGAGAGATGATGAAAAGAGAAAGTAGACAGAAATTAGAAAGGATACAGCAAGGAAGCTGAAGCTAGACAAATTCAGAGAAGAAATAGGATGCACGTTTTTTAGCAGTGAGGGTAATTAACCATTAGAACAATGTATCTAGAGATTTGACAGATTCTCCATCATTTGGAGTCTTTAAATCAAGACTGGCTATCTTTTTAAAAGATCAACAATGGTATGGGCTTGATGCAGAAACTACTTGGTGGAATCCTATCCTGTGTTATGCAGAAGGTCGGACTAAATGATCAGAATGGTCCTTTCTGGCCTTAAATCCTATGAACTCTGCCAAGGCATGGCATGAGGGTATGTAGGGAAGTGCCAGTCCATCTACCTGTTGCCTGAGGATTTCTAACAGGCGAAATCAGGAACCACTGCCCTACTGAATCACATCTATCCCACCTACACACAACAGGACAGTGGAGAAGCTATTTTCCTGTATTCTTCCAATATCACACATTTTCAAAGCTGTGCTAAATAAAGGCATTGGCCACGTCTATGGAAAATCTTTCCCAAAGTGCTTTTCTGTTCATTATCCATTTCACTCTAGCCTTCGCCAAGTCAGCCACTTGCAAAAGCACTAATTGATTTTAGGAAAATGTGATTTAGCTGAATTGGAAATTGACTAGGACAGCATGGCTAACATCTATTTTCTTGCAGAAGTGCCACTGGATGTTAATGGCCACAAGCGATCAGGGTCTCAGATTTATCACTCATACAAAAATAGGTACCGATCAAAGACATAAGAAAAGAGAGGAAAAAACCTACATGTATTTACTCAGAGATAAAAGAAAGTGATGAAAAGAGGAAATACATTGGTTACTTGAGAAGCAACAGAAGTGGTTCACACAACACCAAGAGCAAGTACAGAAATTAGAGCTTCTAGATATATTTATGTTGCTGGCAATCCAAATTTATTATCCTTGTTTGATTCATAGTAAGCATTTTTTCCTAGAGGAGGCTGATGGTGACAAGATTACTTGAGTCAACTTATATCTCGAGTTTTTAATAAGTAGGTTCTTCTCCCCCCCTACCCAGTAAATTGTCCTTGCATCCATGTTTCAGTAGGTTCAATATACTTAACAACACTTCCAAGTAGTTCTTAGTGGATATATTGTATAAGAAACACTAACATTTGATGATAATTCTCAATACCTTGCACATACACCTCTACCTCAATATAACATGACCTGATGTAACACAAATTCGGATATAATGTGGTAAAGTAGTGCTCGGGGGGGGGGCAGGGCTGTGCACTCCGGGGGATCAAAGCAAGTTCAATATAATGCGGTTTCATCTATAACGCAGTAAGATTTTTTAGCTCCCGAGGACAGCGTTGTATCGAGGTAGAGGTGTACCAGGGAAAGTCTTCAGCATCCATTATGAGGCTTAGATAAGGGAATCAAAGTATCTAATTGTAAGCTATTATTTTAGAGGGTCTATTTTCTTCAATTATTCACTGACACATATAGGTGCAGACGCACACCCCCTCACTGTCTAAACTACTAAAATCAGAGTCTTTGCCTTTGCTTGGTGTTATGAAACTGTGACTCATCTGTTCTTTGCTTGAGGAGCTGGAATCAACCCTGGCCTTTGTATGTATATGAAAATGTTCCATTTTAAAAAGAACTGTTTGCTTTAGTCTGCAGTCTATCTCCAGTGAATTGTTTGTTTTTCTTTATCCTGGGTAGGTGGGCACAGCTGACCAAATTCATCTTTGGTGTAAGTCTAACAAAGTCAATGAGTGAGACCAGAGATGAGTTTAGCCCATTATCTGTTAATACTGAAAGGTGATGATGATATCTAGTGCACGGAATTAATATGATAGATCTACTGACTGTATAGTAAAAGCAATGTCTGCTTGAGTTATAAATATTTACCAGTCTGAACCTGTGAATAATTAAATATAAGCAGCAGAAGAAATCCTTCAGGGTAGAAGAATTTATACATGAGAAATTCATAATTTATAAGAGGAGGTTATCAATTGGTGCCTCTCGAAATGCCAGCACAGTGGCTCCATGCACTATCTTATGGCTGAACTGTGCCAATTCTCTATTTTAGCACCACCCCAGCAAGAGGCTTTAACTGACAGTGGGGAACTTGTTTATGGATCTCAGTCGCACCAACTGTAAATTGTCACTGTCATCAAAGATTGATGATGTCCACAGAAGTTGCCCAAGTACTGAAACAAAACCTAAAAGGCACATGATGTGAAGTTACTTGACACAATGGAATGAGTTAAAAACCCACCACGTTTCCTGGAAATTATGAAAAGCATTTTATTTAGAGTCATTTCTGCTCACTGTACACTAGCAAACAACACCATCGGTATTTTTCTTTCCCCATTTATCATCATCAATAGAAACATTCAGAGGTTAATCAAGATTTCACTAAGAATGAATAATGCAGGTTTCAGATTCAGACGTCTGCCAGTCTTGTGAAATGGATAAAGACTTCTTTTCACATGATGTTTGAATGTCCTACAATTAGGCCATTCTGGTTGAAGACAGAGTTTATTCAATAATGGTTGAATACACACTTTGTTATAGCTCCCTCTGGTCCTCTGACAAGATTCCCAGATTACAGGTGCTTGTGGAATGCTTTGTGGCTTGCCTTACTGGCAAAAAAGTTACATTTATTTTTACAGTTAGGTTTTATAAAAGACTCATCCCTATTATCGTAAGCCTCTGGGTGCATTTACAAAATTAGAACACAATTATTCATATTAACGTTATCCTGCCAGCAATTGACTATAAAAAAAGAAGACATTCCCTTAATTTACAACCTCAATTAAAAAAAAAAAGAAGTATAAACTCAGAGGCAACACTCCCAACCACTAATCGAAACCATTTTAAAAGACTTATTTCAGGCAGAAGGCCTGTAAGATTAATAAATCTGAGTTCTGTTGGATCAACAAGGTAAATGAGTTCCAGAACCAGGTTTCTTCTCCACAAAATATACTACCAGCAGCATCTGGAGCAGAGGGGGGCAAACTACGGCCCGCGGGACTGTCCTGCCTGGCCCCTGAGCTCCTGGCCAGGGAGGCTAGTCCCCAGCCCCTCCCCCACTGGTCTCCCTCCCCTGCAGCTTCAGTTCGCCCCGTCACCGGCGTAATGTTTTGGGCAGCGGGGCTGCTAGCTCTTGCCAGGCAGCGCAGCTGCAGAGCTGGCCTGACCCGGTGCTCTGTGCTGCGTGGTGGCGTAGCTGGCTCCAGCCGGGCAGTGCGGCTACCTGTCCTGGTGCTCTGGGAGGCGTGGCTGTAGCACTCCCAGCCGCCGGTGCTCCAGACAGCACGGTAAGGGGGCAGGGAGGGTTGGATAGAGGGCAGGGGAGTTCAGAGTGGTGGTCAGGGAGCGGGGGTATGGATGAGATCGAGGCAGTCAGAGGGTGGGGAACGGGGGTGGGTGGTTGGACGGGGGCAGGGAAGGCAGTCAGGAAGGAGGGAGGGGATGGATGGGGCGGCAGGGGGCAGTCAGGGGCAAGTGTTCCAAGGGTGGTCAGGGGACAGGGAGAAGGGGTGGTTGGATGGGACGGGGGTCACGGGGGGGCTGTCAGGGAGCAAGAAGTATGTGTGGGGTCAGATAGGGGGCAAGGGTAGGGCCACACCTGGCTGTTTGGGGAGGCACAGGCTCCCCTAACTGGCTCTCCATACAATTTCGGAAACCTGATGTGGGCCCCAGGCCAAAAAAAAAGTTTGCCCACCCCTGCCCTAGACATTCAAACCTCACAACTATTAGAGTGTGAATCAGTTGACTTCAACTAGTGAGGTTTTTTTGCATAAAGAAAAAATAATTTTTATGTATGTTTTTAGTAAAAGGCACTCAAACTCATCTTGTGAACTGAAGAACTGAAACTTCAAAAAAAAAATCAAAATTAAAGTAAATATAAAAAACTTGAAACCAGTAAGACTATTTTTAAGATCAACTAGGCCAACATAAGTTTGTTGATTATATCTGAATGATCACATCAATGAAAGCATTTTTGTGTTTGTAAGATATTTATTCTGTTTGTTCTGGCTAATACGTTTCAAAATGGGAACAGAATTAGAATTCCTTGCTAACTATTATCAACTTATTGAATCCAAGCCATTTTATTAAAAAAACAATCAATATTTCCTATTTTGCCTTCAAGACTCTCTCTCAGTCATGAAATTAGTTTCAAGAAAATCAGTATCAAATATATGTTGAAGATGCATAAAAACCCACGGGGAATAGTAGGCAGAACAACAAGAAATCCATTAGGAGCTCATCAACAAGCGAAAGCAGAGAGAGATTAATAGAACAGCATTTGTAACACAATACAGCTCTGCTGCCAATACGCAAAGCAGCATCAAAGCTTCCAGGGAGAAGAAAAAAGTCCACAGCAACCTTCAGCAAACTCCCTATGAATACTCCAGAGAGATCACAAAATGCTATCTGGGGATTTGTGATTAGACTATGCTATCAAACCACAAAGAAACAACTCAGCCTGTTTGTACTCAAACTGGTTGAGGGTTCCAATAAAAGGAATAATTACAATTTACACTTTTTAGAGCGTGTAAGCCCTTCAGGACAGGGACTACATCTTCTTTTATGTTTGCAATCAACTAGCACACTGTGGGCACTACAGGAAACAGAACATACACATTCCTCATGTTCCCTCTCCCAGTGATAGGAAATTCTGAATACTTTAACATGAACATATCGAAAAGCATCAGAAAAAGATATTCATAAATTAAAAGGACACCTGGCAAAGATTTAAAGATTCAAACTAACTCTGGCTTACTTTTGTATACCGATAAGTGTGTATATGTACAGATAAATACGCTATTTTTATTCTCAAAGCAGATATGCTATTTATGTAAATCAGATAATCAAAAAATGACATTTAATTCCCCCCCCCCCGATATCAGTAACAATCATGTTAGAAAAGTTAACCCTTACCTTTCTTTTCTCTGGCAATTTGTCGCACTCCTTCTCTGAAATCAGACAACACCTGTAGGTATGGCATCACTGTAGACTCAAGCTGTAGAAAAAATATTTCTATAATTAGTTAATAATTTAAATTCAAGCCATTTTCCTTAACTGTTTCATATGTATACACTTATGGGGCCAAACTCTGCCCTGTTCTTCTCTGGAGCTAAAAGGGATACAATATAAAGTAGAAGCTAACTCTTCAGAGAAGATTCTCAACTGGTGAAAACTGACAGCTACCACCATTGACTTCAACAGAGCTATGACTATTTAAAATCAGCTGAAGAACTGCACTTCATGTTTAACATTCTGTATCATTCTTGTAAGAGACACACATAATGTTTATTATGCACTTGGGCTGAAGTTTTTCTCAGACCTTAGATTACGCATACAGTATTTATTTCCTCTGAGTGTCTCCAAGAAAGAGAGATCACTTGCATCATTAGGCTTTGCTATGGCAAGAAAGTAATATTAAATAAACTCAGATAATACCACTTGCAAAAAAAAACAACAAAAAAAACCAAAAAAAAAACCACACCACAGGAAGACTCCTGCTTGCAAGGCTAGTGAAGACCAGCGCTCTGTCTGAGGAACAAGAGCTGTTGCTGTTCACACAACAGCACTGCACCTGGGCAGTTCTCTAGAAATCCCAAGCGCAGAATCCAAAAGTTTAAGAGAATTATCCTGAATGTTTCATTTCTTAAAAAGGTAGGAAAACAGAGACAAAAATGTGAGCACATTTATTTTCCATGATATGTCTTCCATTCAAATGTTTCTTCCCTCTGTTAAACCTTTTGTAGTCCTGTATATAAAGGAAGAGGTTTGCTGTTTAACTTTGGATGTTTGGTGCACCCTATATTCAGTCCCTACACTTAAGTCTGATCAACTCAGTGTTGCTTTGCTGTATGCCAAATAAATGAACCTAACTGATGTGACTGGAGGTGAACGGAGTTCTTGGAAATGAGTGGAAAAGGTCTTGAGGGAGTCCCAACATCTTCGTGTTAGGGCTCCTACCCAGTTAAAAGGTGGAAACGCCTACGTGAAACGAGTTGATGGGCTCAGTCCAGATCCTCATGAACAAGAATCCACATTACAAAAACCACTATCACAATTGCTGGCAGTCTCAGCAGAAAGACCATGAATGGTGCAAGCCATGGAGAAAGAACAACACTCCTGTTCCCACTATCTTTTCGTCACTGAAGCTAGCTTAAGGCACATGAGCAGGGTGGTATGGGGAACTATGCACTGCCACTACTTTTGTGCTATTCTCTTCTGTGGACACTGATGGAGGAGTTTGGTTTTCAGAGTAGTGAACCTGTCAAAATCACTAAATTCACTTGAAAACCTAAGTCTTCTAGAATCTGGGTTTTTCAGATTGCAAAGTGGCAAGGATGGCTTTTGAATGAATTACTGAACTGGAATGGGTTAGCACTGGATAAAAACTAGTCATAATTTTTAAAGTTTCAAACAAAGATTACGACTCTGTTGAGAGAGAGTGCCTGTTTCAGTTTTTATTCATCCCCTCATGTTCAGTCATGGAGAAGAAGAATGTGGGCCTGAACAAAAGCCCACTGAAATCAATGGAAAGACTCTCAGTAACTTCAACAGGCTATGGATCAGGTCCCAAATGAAGTAATTGGACCTTCAGCTGGATAACTTTGCTAAGAAGAACAAAAAACACCCTTGAAGGAAAGCTGCCAAAAGATTCAAGGAAAGTAGCAAATTTAAGGCGGACACTGTCAAAATCAAATCATTAGTAATATAATGGATGCTGGAAATGAAAGTCTATTTCATTAAAAAACAGACTATAGGCTTGTTCGTGTGTGCTTGGCTGATGACATTCATTTTTCATATTTAAAATTGACAGAGTGTTTGATTTACAAAAGAAGAGATATAAAGAATCACATGGATTTTACAAACAGATGTTAAAACCCCTATTTCGATGCCTACTAACCTTGGCAGTATTTAACAGCGAAAGGCTTTCTTTGTTGTTCTGCACTAATGCCAGTCCTTCCAGAAGGCACATTTGGCTTTAGCACTGTGAGGACTGTTTAAAAAATAAGTTTTTTATCTCACTCGTCAAAGATTACAAACAAGGTCCTGGCTTTTCTGCTGGAATTTGAGATAACAGTGTTTGCTATTTCTGAACTAAATTAGAAATCCAATATTCATGATTTCTAATATGGAACAGTACCATTTTCTTCACACAGCCCTCTCTCCCGTAGTCTTAGAAAAGAGAAAAAGGTACAGAACTCCTAGTAAATATTTATTTAGACCACTGCTATAGCACTCAGTACTACAGCAATGGGGATCATATAAATACCTAGGTAGACAGAGACACAGTCTGGGTATTCATCATTCATCTGCCTCAACTCCAACAAAGGAAGTTTTTTTTCTTGGTGAGCTATAATGGGCAGCGTAGTTTTGTTTTGTTATTTTATACAAAGCTAGAATATTCTGTGAATGTTTTCATTGCTATTCTTTAGGGGAAACAGAAAATATCTTTCTAAATGTATTTCACTTAAATCTGAATGGTCTCACGTAACCATATTTCGAAATACTGGCATCAGATGTCAAACTAAAGGAAAAACACTTGAAAGATCTCTCTATAAGATACCATTTTTCAGGTTAGAGTTTGCTTCAGTGCAAAGACCACAATCACTGGCCTCCCCTCACTCTGGAGTGTTACTTCCCTATTGCCTCCCAAAGATTGCTCCTACATGACAGAACTTCATCAGCATCCCCTAGAAGGTATGTCCTAATTGCTCTCGGCAGAAATACCTCACTGCAGTAGTACTGCTAGATGAATAGAACAAGGCCGCCTATAGAAGCCAGATAAATGTTGCTCCTTTAACTATCCATTAAGTAACCATTATGCATTACAAAGGGATCAGAAACTGAGACTGAAATCAAAATCCAACTGCTTCCCTCCTAGTTTCTGGTGCACTTCATTGAGCCCTAATCAGTGTAATTTTGTGTTTTTACTTATAAAAATATTTATACATGTAGTACTTGTAATGAGACGTACTTTAGCAAGTACTATATGTAGTCAGAATAAGTTACGAGAATGTACTCTGTTTTCCACTTACGTTTATGTTTTGGCCATTTCCTCCAACAGGGAATCCAAGAGCTTCATCATTTTCTATGGCACCAAAGATCTAGTGAAGGAAAAGGAAATTAAAGACACATTCATTCAACAGAAGTAGGCTAAATGAAATCAGACATACTGATGTATGAAGAGGCCACAAGGCTCATCTAGTCCATATTCCGGCATCCTACTAGGAGACTGCTCTTTATTCTTAAAGCATCTTAAATAGTTGACAGTCAAATGCTGCCTCAGTGATGTTGATTGCACAACTTCACTGTCAACTATCCAATTTCCCATGTACTGGTTTTTTTGCCATTCACCAAATGCAAATGAATGTAAAACAAAATGATAAATAACTGTAGTTCCCCCCACAATACATCAAATGTTATGATTTTGTTTTTAAGCAACTGGCTCTTTAGAATCCTGCAAGATCTCCAGAATGACTGTACTGATCCATACATGTTTGGAAAATATTGCTGTAGCAGCTGCATAATGTGATGGCAATTATTCTTTTTTAATTTAATGTAAAATCTCACTATCACTTACCTTTAACATCTGAGTGAGATAAGAACTAATACTTTGTAGCAGCAGTCTATTTGGCATTTGCCTGGCAGTTTTCTTAGCAGCAATATAGGAATTGCTCTGGCTGACTAAAGATCGCATTTCTTCCAAAACAGTGCGAGTGTCAATGTTGTCACACAGTGCTTCATGAATGGCTGCCTTCTTGTCGTAAAAACTAAATCAGAGAAAAGCAGACAAGTTTACAATTTATTCTGTCATTATAACATTTAAGTCAAAATTCCTGTGCTCCCATAAGAGGGGCAAAGGAGCAGGGAAGAATTTCCCTTTCTTTAGTCAGAGTTTATATCTGAAGAAGGAAAAACGGATGATTAAGAGACAGGTATTGGTGTCCACTATATAGGTGAGATTTTGTTAAAATATTTTACCTTCATAATAAAATATTGCTACTATACCGCTGCCAAAGTCTCAGAGAGGGTGAGTTATCTGACAAGTAATAGCTGACAGGACAAATCAGACCTAGCATAACTTCAGACCTCACTTTTCTGCATGTTTTGCAGAAGCAGTACAATTCACTTGTTCAGTCTCTTCCCTTTTTCACTGCTTCATTATAGTGCTGCTTACTCTCACTACGTGCCAGCTGAGCGTTCTGTTAAATAAATTCCTATGCAATGCCACTAATTTGGGGAAACTTGTTCTGAAGCTACATGTTATGAAGCCATTCCAAGCAAGTATCATGAATAAGGCTATGATTTAGTTATGGGTATTTTTTAGTAAAAGTCATTGACCGGTCATGGGCAATAAACAAAAATCCACAGCCTGTGACCTCTCCATGATCTTTACTATAAATACCCTTGACTAAATCTTAGCTGGGGGCCCCTGGGGCACTGCTGCTCTGGGGTGCTGCTGCTCTGGTGGGGTCCCCGGGGCCAGCCCCTCTGGCTGCTGCTCAGGCAGTCCGCATGGCCAGCGGCACTAGCCCCTGGCTCGGGTGGTTCCTGGGCCAGCAATCAGGGGCTGCTGAGCAGCAGCTGGTGCAGCAGCCCCTGGGTCCAGCTGCACCAGCCACTGCTCAGCTAGCCCCTGGGTCCAGGAGCTGCTGAGCAGCAGCTGCTCTGGCAGCCCCCAGGGCTGCTGCTCCAGCTGCCCCCAGGGCCACTGCTCGGGTGGTCCCTAGGGCCAGCTCCCTGAGCAGCAACTGGTGTGGCTGACCCTGGGGCCACTCCAACAGCAGCTGAAACGGCTGGCTGTGGGGCTGCTCCAGCAGGAGCTGGTGTTGCTGCCCCTGGGGCCTCCTGAACAGCTGATCACAGGGCCTGCTGCTTGGGTGGCCCTGAGGTCAGCCACACTGGCTGCTGCAGAAGTCACGGAGGTCGTGGTATGTCATGGAATCCGTGACGTTCGCGACAGACATGCAGCCTTAATCATGAATATTTCCATGGAAACACTGTTTAAACTGTTCATAAATTGATTTGTAAAATATATGGTATGTGTCCCCCATTTCGTCATCAGGCAAAAGAGAGATTTAAGGAAATAGGGGTTTTTTTTTGTTTTTTTTTAACATAAGATCCAAAAGGCATTATCTACTCGAAAGAGAAGGGAAAGGAGAAAGAAAAGGAGGAAGGAAATGCTCTCTTCCCCCACTACTTCTCTTTTTCCTGTTCCTATCCTTTCTCCCTTCTGTGTCTAGTTCTCTCCTTTCTCATTCTCCATTACTCCACATTTTCTCTGTTTTGATTTTCCTCCCTTTAATAATCAATTTGCCCCAGCTGCCTGCTGTACAAAGTTGAAAATTCAGAAGCAGCATTATCTGCTACTGAGAAACAGGTACCCATCTTTCCAGCAATGGGGACACAATGACTCTGGTAATTCCCAAGGACATGGTTAACTATATGTTGCTTTGACTTTAAAAAGAATCATGCACAAAGATGTTTAAATATAGCCACTGAAGGAGGATTATCTAAATGGAAAGAGACCATGATGTCAATATCACTATTTTGTTTTACTGGATTGAGGGGAAGTTCAAAAGACAACAACTTCTGAGTTCTTTTCTTTGCTCTCTGATTTTGGGCAAGTCAATTAACTTCCATTTGTCTCAGTTTCCCCATAGCATTTTGCATTTTCGAAGTGTTATAAGTGCCAAGTATTTTATTACTACAGTTGAAACACATTACATCAGTGATCTGCCCCTTCTCAGACAGGTGTATACTTAAGAAACTGATAGCCATATAACCTAGAGGAGATTCAAAAACAGAAAAAAGTTCCTTTTCAGCACACACATACAAAGTGGTGTTCAAAAATTAGACATCCAAATCGCATTAATGTCAATAGAAGTGATGTGATTAATTCCATGTATTATATGCTGAAAAATACCTCATAAAACTGTTACAAGGTTAAATTCATCAGCTTGTAAAGTACTTCGAGAATCTCAGTTGAAGGTGCAGTAAGAGCGTGAAGTGTTGTTATTAGATCCGTTTTCAAGAAAAGAAAATGCCAGTTAGAAAAATGGAAACCTTAAGTATGCATATAAAAGGCTATTCACATAGAAATTAAACATAGCTCACTCACCTTTTACTCAGCTCTGTTTCTTGAAATTCCCATTTTTGAAACTGGCCTATCAAATCAACAGGAGCCCGAAGGATATCCTTTACATTTAAAAAGAATTCCTAAAAAATAAGGATGCAGTTTGAAATCTGCATAAGTCAGACGCAACCTATGCTTACTACACCAAAGTAAATTTTTAGTTAGCCATTTTAATACTTGTGCCCAGATATAATTTCAGCAAGGATCTGCTGCTACATACCTCCCAAAATAAGAAAAACACACTTATTTTGTATCAGAGGGGTAGCCGTGTTAGTCTGGATCTGTGAAAGCAGCAGAGAATCCTGTGGCACCTTATAGACTAACAGAGGTTTTGGAGCGTGAGCTTTCCGTGGGTGAATACCCACTTCGTCAGACGCAGGTAGTGGAAAATTCCAGGGGCAGGTATAATAGGCTAGCAAGCAACAGAGATAACGAGGTTAGTTCAGTCAGGAGGAGTGAGGCCCTGTTCTAAGCAGTAGAGGTGTGAAAACCAAGGAGGAGAAACTGGTTCTGTAATTGGCAAGCCATTCACAGTCTTTGTTAGTCAGAGCTGATGGTGTCAAATTTGCAAATGAACTGAAGCTCAGCAGTTTCTCTTTGCAGTCTGGTCCTGAAGTTTTTTTGCTGCAGGATGGCCACCTTAAGGTCTGCTATAGTGTGGCCAGGGAGTTGAAGTGCTCTCCTACAGGTTTTTGTATAGTGCCATTCCTGATATCTATTTGTGTCCATTTATCCTTTTCCGTAGTGACTGTCCAGTTTGGCCAATGTACATAGCAAGAGGGGCATTGCTGGCATATGATGGCGTATATACATTGGTGGATGGCATGTGAATGAACCAGTGATGGTGTGGCTGATCTGGTTAGTCCTGATGTGTCGCTGGTGTAGATATGTGGGCAGAGTTGGCATCGAGGTTTGTTGCATGGATTGGTTCCTGAGCTGGAGTTACTATGGGCGGTGTGCAGTTGCTGGTGAGAATACGTTCAGGTTGGCAGGTTGTGTGGCGAGGACTGGCCTGCCACCAAACCTGAAAGTGTGGATCATTGTCCAGGGATTGTAGATCCCTGATGATGCGTTGGAGGGGTTTAGCTGGGGGCTGTATGTGATGGCCGTGGAGTCCTGTTGGTTTCTTTCTGGGTTTGTCTGCAGTAAGAGGCTTCTGGGTACACGTCTGGCTCTGTTGATCTGTTTCCTAATTCCTCGTGCAGGTATTGTAGTTTAGAGAATGCTTGGTGGAGTTTTGTAGGTGTTGGTCTCTTCTGAGGGGTTAGAGCAGATGCGGTTGTACCTCAGTGCTTGGCTGTAGACAAGGATCTGTGATGTGCCCGGGATGGAAGCTGGAGGCATGAAGGTAGCGTAGCGTCGGTAGGTTTTCGATATAGAGTGGTGTTAATGTGACCATCGCTTATTTGCACCGTGGTGTCTAGAAAGTGGACCTCCCGTGTAGATTGGTCCAGGCGGCTGAGGTGGGTGGAAGTTGTTGAAATCGTGGTGGAATTTTCTAGAAGTCTCCTTCCCATGGGTCCGATGAGGAAGATGTCATCAATGTAGCGTAGGTAGAGAAGGGGCGTGAGTGGACGAGAGCTGAGGAAGCGTTGTTCCAGGTCAGCCATAAAAATATTGGCGTATTGTGGGGCATGCGGGTGCCCATAGCAGTGCCACTGATCTGGAGGTATATATTGTCATCAAACTTGAAATAGTGTGTGTGAGTATAAAGGCACGAGCTAGCAGCCATTGTGCTGTGGCATCATCAAGGTACTGTTCCTAACAGCTTGTATTCCATCTGTGTGGGGATTTTGTGTAGAGAGCTCTTCTCCATGGTGGCTAGGATGGTGTTTCTGGAGGTGACCAATGCGTTGTAGTTTCCTCAGGAAATCAGTGTGTCACGGAGATAGCTGGGAGTGCTGGTGGCATAGGGTCTGAGTAGAGAGTCACATATCCAGACAGTCCTTCAGTGAGAGTGCCAATCCCGAGAATGATGGGGCGTCCAGGATTTCCGGGTTTGTGGATCTTAGGTAGTAGATAGAATACCCTGGTCGGGCTCTAAGGATGCTGATTTTTTCTGGTGTTAGTGTAGGGAGTGTCCTGAGTAAATGGTCCAGTTTCTTAGTGTATTCTCAGTGGGATCTGAGGGAAGTGGCCTATAGAATTGGTATTGGAATTGGCCTGTCCAATACCAATTCTACAGGCCACTTCCTCAGATCCAACTGAGGAATCACTAAGAAACTGGACCATCTACTCAGGACATCCCTACACTAACCCGAAAAAAATCAGCATACCCTTAGAGCCCCGACCAGGGTTATTTATCTACTACCCAAGATCCACAAACCCGGAAATCTGGACGCCCCACATCTCGGGCATTGGCACTCTCACTGAAGGACTGTCTGGATATGTGGACTCTCTACTCAGACCCTATGCCACCAGCACTCCCAGCTATCTCCGTGACACCACTGATTTCCTGAGAAACTACAACGCATTTCACCTCCAGAAACACCATCCTAGCCACCATGGATGTAGAGGCTCTCTACAAAACATCCCACACACAGATGGAATAAAGCTGTTAGGAACAGTATCCCTGAATGATGCCACAGCACAACTGGCTGCTGAGCTCTGTGCCTTATACTCACACACAACTATTTCAAGTTTGATGACAATATATACCTCCAGATCAGTGGCACTGCTATGGGCACCCGCATGGCCCACAATACGCCATTTTTTATGGTGACCTGGAACACGCTCCTCAGCTCTCGTCCACTCACGCCCCTTCTTCTACCTACGCTACATTGATGACATTTCCTCATCTGGACCCATGGGAAGGAGACTCTAGAAAAATTCCACCACGATTTCACAACTTCCACCCACCATAACCTCAGCCTGGACAATCTACACGGGAGGTCCACTTTCTAGACACCACGGTGCAAATAAGCGATGGTCACATTAACACCACTCTATATCGAAAACCTACCGACCGCTACGCCTACCTTCATGCCTCCAGCTTCCATCCCGGCACATCACACGATCCATTGTCTACAGCCAAGCACTGAGGTACAACCGCATCTGCTCTAACCCCTCAGACAGAGACCAACACCTACAAAATCTCCACCAAGCATTCTCAAACTAACAATACTCGCACGAGAAATTAAGGAAACAGATCAACAGAGCCAGACGTGTACCAGAAGCTCCTACTGCAAGACAAACCCAAGAAAGAAACCAACAGGACTCCACTGGCCATCACATACAGCCCCAGCTAAAACCCTCCAACGCATCATCAGGGATCTACAATCCATCCTGGACAATGATCCCACACTTCACAGGTCTTGGGGTGCAGGCCAGTCCTCGCCCACAGACAACCTGCCAACCTGAAACGTATTCTCACCAGCAACTGCACACCGCACCATAGTAACTCCAGCTCAGGAACCAATCCATGCAACAAACCTCGATGCCAACTCTGCCACATATCTACACCAGCGACACCCATCATAGACCTAACCAGATCAGCACAACATCACTGGTTCATTCACATGCACATCCACCAATGTAATATACGCATCATATGCCAGCAATGCCCTCTGCTATGTACATTGCCAAACTGGACAGTCACTACGGAAAAGGATAAATGGCACAAATCAGATATAGGATGGCACTATAGCAAACCTGTAGAGAGCACTTCAACCTCCCTGGCCACACTATAGCAACTTAAGGTGGCTATCCTGCAGCAAAAAAAACTTCAGGACCGAACTGCAAAGAGATAACTGCTGAGCTTCAGTTCATTGCCAAATTTGACACCAATCAGCTCGTAAAAAAGACTGTGAATGGCTTGCCAATTACCAGAACCAGTTTCTCCTCCTGGTTTTCACCATCTCTACTGCTAGAACAGGGGCGGGGGCCTCACCCCCCTGACTGAACTAACCTCGTTATCTCTAGCTTGCTTGCTAAGCCTATATATACCTGCCCCTGGAAATTTCCACTACCTGCGTCTGACGAAGTGGGTATTCACCCACGAAAGCTCACGCTCCAAAACCTCTGTTAGTCTATAAGGTGCCACAGGATTCTCTGCTGCTTTCACACTTATTTTGCATTATCTACTGTATCAAATTATGAGCATTAAGCTGCTCTTTGTCAAGGTTGTGACTTAACACAACATATTAGACATTATCAACAAACCACTGCAATTTAATGTCTTTAAACTATGATCTTTTTATTTTGGAGTCCCTGTAACAATCTTGTCAGTTGTGAACAAAATGAGGTAATGATAACTTACATTTGTTATGAATCTCTCCTTTGCTTACTATATTTCAGGTCGTGGAAAGATGAATTGTGTTTTCTGGAAGAAAAGTCTCTTTGCTGTGTTTCTGATTCTAGTACATAATGACTTTCCTTCTTTAGACTTGTGTATTTCCCTGAAGCAACAGTTCTTTCTTGTGTTGATGCAGTAAGTAACGTGTATTGCTTAATGCTTTTACTATTACCACAATAAACCGACTGTCATCAGCAGTAATTGATAGCCCAAAACTAATTGCACACCACACTTCAAAAAACAAAACAGGGTGTCAAGTTACCAGTCATGAAAAGGCCCGGCTTAACTGGAGTGATCTGAGTTGCTCACAGCTCGCAAGTGCCATGCAAGTTTTTCCAGACAGCTCTGAAAATGCACCTCAGCCCTGACATGCACCAGTCTTTTTGTCAGTAACTGGCCTGACTCAAGAAGACATTTCCATTGTGCAGAACTGTGTGGAGGATCTGAGATGTGTGTAAGTAGCGACAAGGAGCAGATACTGGCAGCAGTACTATTTTTTTTTTTTTAAATGAAAGACACCAGATAAATTCAGCACGACATATATATGACTCTTGTGCCACTTGGATAGCTAATTATCTCTTCACATTTCTCTCATCACTTTAGGTATTATTGGCATAAAAGGAAATATGTCAAATGTATGTACAAAGAGGCAATAGCTAACGTATTTTACTAAAACAGCATTTCTGGAAGCTGTTTGGTTGGTTTTGTTTTCCAGCCCACACAATTATGAGGGGTCTCAGATTGCTGTATGAAGAATTACAGATAGAGAGTAGCAGCCTTAACTCAAACAAATGTAAATAATTTATAATTTTAACGTAGTTATATTGGATAATGTGCTACTACCCTTAAAATCAATTTTCATTTGATTTTCCATAACACACAAAAAAACATCATCGCATTCACTACAGTAATATAAAAATGGGCCTGCCCTGAGAAGTGTTCTGAGCTCTGAGTTTCCACTGAGTTCAGTGGAGTTGAGTGCACTTAGCTCCTTTTGGGACTGGTTTACATTATTGGGGTATAGAATAGCACAAACTTTAAAGAATAAGGAAGAAGAGAGGAAAGCTTGCTTACATTCAGGAATTTCTCATACTGAATAGCTGATTCCATGGTGTTGTTTGAATAATCCAGTGTATCCTTCCAAGAGTGCATCAGGAAAGCCAGCCGTAACTGTCGTGCTAATTAGAAATTTTAAGATGCAGATGGAAAATCATCATTATTAATTACTTATTGGCCCAAAATGATAGTATCTGACCAACGCACCATCTTAAATGTACTTATCCCCACAATGTGCGTGAGTATGGAAATACTGTTGTCTCCACTTTACACATCTAGAACCAAGGCACAGAGAAGCTCAGGGCCAGATTTCTAAAGGTACGTAGCTCCTGAAAGAAGCAGATAAGTGCCTAGTGGGATTTTCAAAGCACTTTTAAAATCCACTGAGTGTCTATCTCCATTTTTAAGAGTTTAAATGCCTTTGAAAAATCTGGACCTAAAAGACTTGCTGAAGATCACATGGGAAATAGTGGTGGGGTAGGAACTTGAAACCAGGTCTCCTAAGCCCTAGGCTAGTGCCTTAACATACCTCTCTTACCCACATTGATTTGCTTGAAATTGATTCAATGCTCAGTATTCCTTAAATGACTGTAGTATGAACTAAAAAGCATTTTTAGACCAAAATTCAATTACAAAATAAAAAAAAAAGCCCCCCACAAATACTAAACAACCCAAACTTGCAATTCCCATTTTAATCAGAAAATGTATACAGTACAAGAAATAATGTTCAATTTATGGCTTTTTTCTTTTTTTTTTAAAAAAATTGCTATACTTTTCTTGGCTTAATTTTCTTTAAAAAATACATTTTACAAGCTGCATAAAAAGTGTTTCTTCCTCAATAAAGATTTTACCTGTATTTTCTTCAAGCGCATCTTGATAGTAATGAAGTTTTTAAAGATTTAGACATTTTACAGCCAAGTAATCTACCAGTGTGCAAAAAATATCGACCCAGTGATCATTTCAAAGTATGCCTGCAGCAAACACACACGAAAGGATACGTTTGTTTAAAAAAAACAAAAAACCACAACATATGTCCACACGCATAAGGTTTCTGACAGGAAAAAGTAACAAAACAAAGCACCAACGATGATACAAAAAGGATTTTTCGAAATACATTTCCTAAACATGATCAGGAATCATAAATATACTCTTTAAAGCGAAAAATACTGTTCAGATTAGCCCCAATTCTACAATTGGATCTGCATGGGCACATGCATCTGCCTGGAGCTCCACTGACTCCATGGACTCCAAACAGATGCAGACTCCCACTTGCGCAAGATCCAGTTTCAGCATCGGATTCCTGCATTGTACTCATGAATTGCTGCACCCAACCCGAGAGTAAAGAACTCGGTTTTTTCTCAGACAATTTGTTCCTACGGTAGTTATAAATATCCAAGATTACAGTAACCAAAGAAAAGGAGGAAAATTAAAAAAATCTGTTCTTCATTTTCTCCTTTGTGCATTTATCACACCTTGGAAATGATCAATTCACTATTTCACCAGATAAGGGAAACTGTCCTTTAAGAGTTTGGGGTTTCTGGGCTTTTCTGGTATAATTGTTTTTATATAGAAACAAAAGACAGATTGTGAATATTCACCTACCTCAGACTGTGCCATTCATTGTCATAGGGGGGAATCGAGAATCAAATCCCCCTGAATGTCCATCGACTCTCCCAGAATAGTTCCAGCCATAGCAGAGCATTCAACTGTGCCAACCTGGACGGCCCTGTTTAGAGATCACAAGTGACTTGAGTACAGATTAAATATTCCTTTGTATTGTTTTTTTAAATAAACCCTTCTAGGAGAAACTACTTTCTACCCACTCTTTGTGTGTTTCATTCCCTCATTGGTGTGTCCACTAATAATACAAATATATTAATGAAATCGTGGTGGAATTTTTCTAGAGTCTCCTTCCCATGGGTCCAGATGATGAAGATGTCATCAATGTAGCGTAGGTAGAGAAGGGGCGTGAGTGGACAAGAGCTGAGGAAGTGTTGTTCCAGGTCAACCATAAAAATATTGGCGTATTGTGGGGCCATGAGGGTGCCCATATAGTATTTAAATTGTCATTTATCTCTTTTTTTGTTTGTTTTTGCTGAGCAAGTAAAGCTGAAATTGCGCAGGTTAGATGCGCATAAGATGCGACAGACCTGTACTTAGCTTTTCAGAAAGCCTTTGACAAGGTCCCTCACTAAAGGCTCTTAAGCAAAGTGAGCTGTCATAGGATAAGAGGGAAGGTCCTATCATGGATCAGTAACTGGTTAAAAGATAGGAAACAAAGAGTAGGAATAAATTATCAGTTTTCAGAATGAAGAGAGGTAAATAGTAGTGTCCCCCAGGGGCCTGTACTGGGACCAGTACTATTCAACATATTCATAAATTATCTGGAAAAAGGGGTAAATAGTGAGGTGGCAAAATTTGCAGATGGTATAAAACTACTGATACGAACAAGATAGTTAAGTCAAAGCAGACTGCAAAGAGCAAAAAAGGGATCTCAACACTGGGTGACTGGGTAACAAAATGATAGATGAAACTCAATGTTGATAAATCCAAAGTATTGCACATTGGAAAACATAATCCCAACTATACATATAAAATGTATAGTTGGGATTATGTATAATGTATATGTATAAATTAGCTGTTATCATTCAAGAGAGAGATCTTGGAGTCATTGTGGATAGTTCTCTGAAACCATTCACTCAATGTGCAGCAGCAGTCAAAGAAGCAAACAGAATGCTGAGAATCATTAAGAAAGGGATAGATAATAAGACAGAAAATATCATATTGCCTCTATATATATCCATGGTACACTCACATCTTGAATACTGTGTGCAAATATGGTCACCACATCTCAAAAAAGATACATTAGAATTGAAAAAGGTTCAGAAAAAGGTGATAAAAATTATTAGGGGTATGGAACAGCTTCCATATGAGGAGATATTAAAAAGACTGGGACTTTTCAGTTTGGAAAAGAGACGACTAAGAGAGGATATGATAGAGGTCTACAAAATCATGATGAGTGTGGAGAAAGTAAATAAGGAAGTGTTATTCACTCCTTCTCCTAACACAGGTACTAGGAGTCACCAAATGAAATTAATAAGCAGCAGGTTTAAAACAAACAAAAGGAAGCATTTCTTCACACAATATACAGTCAAACCATGGAACTCTTCACCAGAGGATGTTGTGAAGGCAAAGACTATAAAAGGGTTCAAAAAAGAACTAGATAAATTCATGGAGGATAGGTCCGTCAATGGCTATTAACCAGGATGGGCAGGGATTGTGTCCCTCGCATCCATTTGCCAGAAGCTGAGAATGGGGGACAGAGGATGGATCACTTGATGAT
>NC_133772.1:44255447-44287063 GCF_003597395.2 Chelonoidis abingdonii
CGGCGCCACTCCAGGGGGCGACCTGCTGGCCCGCCGAGTGTTGCTAGGGTAAAAGTTTCTCCGACGAACGTGCATGCGGCGCGCGCACACCTAACTGGAATGGATATGAGCAAGCACTCGAAGAAGAATTTTTAATTATCATTCTTGATACGACACAAGAATAGTGTTGAATTTCAAAATCTTCCATACGGTGATAAATCATACATCCCAAGTGCATCTATGACGAGATGAATACACAGAACACAGTCCTGGGCCCTCTAATACTTTCAAAATAAAGTATTGCATTCAGGTAACAGATTTGTCTTTCTTAACGTCACAAGGGAAATCTGCATTTATTCAAGGGGTTGTAAGTCTTGGAACCCTTGCCTTAAAATGAGGCATTCATTCTTATGCAAACTACTTTCAAATGAGTGGAACCTTCTCCCCATTCATTCCAACAGGCATTTTGATTTGAGCACAGAATATCAAATTGAAACTTTGGGAGGATAATAATGGGAAAGTGGACAAGGTAGAAAGATTCCCATGTCTAGAGGTACATTGATAATAATGATTTAACAGACAAAATTTCTGCACGCACACTTCTGTTTGAGAAGTGTCTAATAACTGGCTAACTACACTGTATAGGATATTATTAAATGAACACAGCAATGCTACTGAACAAAGTATTATTGCAATCTAGACTTCATTAAATGCAAGATGAGGCTGGATCATTTGTTGTACAGGATAGTACAGAGGATATTCATAAGTTGTAGAATGATTAGCTTCTGTATTACGTGTGTGGTTTGAACACGCTGATCCTTACCTTTCCCCAAGGGGAGTCCCATGAAGGCTCTCCTGGTTTGGAGGATTTCCACAAAGCAAAATCATTCGGGGAACGTTTCTCACTCAAACGATCAGCTGAGATACTGAGGTCACCTGTCAATGGAGAAAACTTTGTACACATTTACACTTTCTTTAAACATTAGCATTACCTACGCCGGCTCTGTTGTAACTTTCAATGCAAAAAAACCCCCACCAGACTAAAAATTTACAGTTGACAATAGTAATCCTTTGCTTCTTGATTAATCCTTCGTCACTCCTGAGACTACCAACAAAAGTGTCAGTTGTGAAGCTTCTTAAGCCCTGAAATATGTGATTCAACTACTACTTTCTCAGCATGCATAATTACAGTATTACAACCCCCAACACACATACACAAAATGTTAAGGTTGCAAATTCAAGCAGTTGGAAGTTAGAAAATGCCAGAATAAAGGTCTGGGCAACCTTAATTCAGGTCCCTTTTGCATATGCATTATGATCTGTTCTTTCATTACATGATCACATACTATTTTTTCCATAGCATCTCTGTCTTATTCAGGAGAGGACACAGGATGGATGGTAATCACTGAATGTGTAGCTATTCAATATTTGTTTTTATCCTTATCATTCAATGTGTGACCCCATGTACTATCTATTGAAGACCATTAAAACCTTGCACTGAAAATAGAATGATTAATTTCCTCACGGGCATCGTGCTTTGTTGCAAATTTTGGCATTACCCTCTACCACAAGTTTTAATTAAAAAGGAGGGCTGCACCCATTTAGCTCAGCACAGTAACATGAATATTTACAATGCTAAGGACAGTTCTCAATATATAAAAGTAATTTACATTTGAAGCAGGCAAGTTGTAACAAGAGCTGATCCAACCTCATTGCTGGTCACTGATTTCAGGAAAACTGCTAATTTGTAGAGCTGATTGGGAATTGTTTAACTAAATGTTTTTACATCAAAAAATTCTGATTAGTTGAAACCAAAACTTTTTGCAGGAAAGGGTCAATCTTCACAAATTTCTAGACTCAAAATTGTTGGAAAAAAAAGTTTCATAGTTGTTGAAACACCCTATTTCAACATAGAATGAAAGATTCTGGTTTCCCAATTCAAAATGACTTTTTGTTTCAAAATTTAAGCTAGAATAATTTTTTAGAATATAAAAAGTGGTTGAAATTGAAATGTTTTGACTGACGCAAACTGATTTTTTTTTTCCTTTCAGATTTTTAGTTGGTAACATTTTTTCAGATTGACTTCTTGTCCTGACTTGGGACAAAAATTTGTTTCAAAATCTTAAAACTGTTTGCAAGACAGGAAAACGGTTTCCAGCCCAACCCTACTCATTTGTGACTCCAAAAATAAAAGAAGTGCAATGTGGTGACTACAAAAGGTTTCCATTATGCTAATACGCCTGAACCGAGTCAATGGGAATGACTAACGTTGTGCATGTTGATAGTAACTTAAGTGAATATTGATTTTATTACCTTCACCCTCCTGAAGAGCTTTCTGATCACCTACAGCTTCAGGAACCAACTTAGCATAGGAGTGTTTCTCAGTGGCATCAAACTTCATTGTATCAAAGTAGACAGACCCATTTGATACATAACTAGAGGGTTAAAAGAATTTAACAAAAGCTTTATCAATATAAAACCAAAACTCAGCAACAGGCATCTCTAGCCACCCTATACAAGATCTTCAGCAGGACTACTTGAGGAGTATGTTCAACATGAGTAAGGATGATAGAATTTGGTCTCAAGTTGTTAAAGCGCATGGTAAAAACTTTAGGTAAAAACTGTAAAAAGCCAGGGTAAATAGGAAAGCCAATTAAAATTAATTTGTTAAATAAATATTTTAGCAAGATATAAAAAGGACACTATTAGATATTTCTCCTTTATAAAGGTTAACATTTCCTCCCATCTTTTGATTGTCTGTAATAACGTAACAATTACAAGTTACATTTATTTTCCAGATTGTTTGCAGTGTTGTTATAACTGTGTTGGTCCCAGGATATTTGAGAGAGAACGTGGGTAAGATTCCTTTTACTAGACCGACTTCTGTTGGTGGAAGAGACAGAGACAAGCTTTCGAGCAACGCTGAGCTCTTTGGGTCCATTAAAAGATATTATCTTACCTATCTTGTCTCTCATTTATTTTCCAATCAATTTTGTCCTCCTCTATTTGGCCAATTTATTTTGCATTGGCTTTACTGGGTCATCCTTAGGATTTTTTCCCTCCTTCTCTGTTTCAAAACCACTAGGAGTGTGCAGCACTCAGAGCACAGGGCCAGTTTTCCAGCAGACCTATGGCTTGAGCATAGGCATAAAATGCAGGTTTTGAGCATATGTATATTAGATACACTGTGGCTCAAACTGCCATTGGGTATGAATTTTCCCTGCTGTTCTAGAAAAAAAAAAATCACTGCTTTTTAAACTCTTCAAAGGTAAGATGTTTTTGTGATGAAAATCCTATCATACAGTAAATCTGAACCTGCTTAAGCTACAAACAGAAAAAATGTTAAGTTGGGATGCCTGGATATTTAGGCACCTATATAGATGTGGCTTGATTTTCAAAAGGTACTAAGCAACAGCAAGAGTTGGGGAAGTCAGTGGGAGAAACAGATCTGCACATGTGAAAAAAAATCAAGTCACTTCTACTTGGGTGCCTAAATGAAGATTTAGTGGCCTACTATTTTATACTTCCATTTCTGAAAATTGTTGCCTAACACTGTGGGTAAAATCCTGGTCCTGTTAAGTCAGAGTTTTACCATTGATTAATGGTAATGGCTGTAACTTCACCCTATATTTTTATGATGTGAAGTCTCTGTTTGTAAAAGAACATGAAAACCACAGTAACAAATATTTTTAAAATCAGGTTTGAGATTATTTCCTGGGTGTGAAGGAACAAGCTGATTATTTTTATCCCAAAGAAACGCTGCTTGAATGCAGTCTTTTGTACCATTGCTTACATAAACAGAGTAAGATAGCTCCACTGTATATTGTAGAACTATTATTTCAGTATTAGAGCTTTGCTTTGTTACACAACAATTGCAGTGATAGTTCTGTAATGTTCCACAGAACCCATAACGGCACTTACCCATAACCATTATCCACAATCTTTTGAACAAATGCCACAATTTCCGGTACATATTCGCTGACCCGAGTTAAGACATCAGGAGGTAACACCTATAGATAAAGATAAATTGGCATTTATACCAATTGCATTTCATACCACTTTTCATGCCAGAATCTCAATTAAACCGCATCATCCTTGTGAGATAGGTAATAACTATTTTATAAGATGGAAAAACTGAGGCAGTTAAGTGACTTGCTCAAATGAACACAGACGTTCTAATTCCTAGTTTCCTACTCTGGGACTTGAAAGAGCTACTGGACCTCTTTTCCAAGCTTCTTATCCCATCAGCCAAGTTACTAAAGGTCTGGCTGCTGCAGGAGATGAAAGTTGTTCAATCTGTGGAATCTATGGCTGTGCAGGAATTATTCCGCACCAAGTTGCTAAGCTGCCTGCCACACAGAAAAATAGCTTTCAGTTATCTGAACCTCCATATAGGCAACAGCATTCAGATATAAAATTCTCAGGGTGGGCTTGTTTATTGCCACCATTGAGCTAGTTAGAATTTCTTAGGCACCCGGTGGTCTGTCATGCTAAATGCTGATGTTTGTTAGCAGGACCCCTGGTGGTGCAGTTAGTGACCCTAGCCATGTACTGTACCTCAAATTCCAGACTCAGCCTGGGACAACAGTATGGAGAAAGGCAGTAATTAGCAACATTGGAGGAAGGAAAATAGACCTTATTAATGAGTAAGGGAATGAGACACCCACCCCGATGTGTTTGCCCAGTTCATGTCAAGGGGAAGGGATGGGGTATAGCTATGCAGTACGAAGTGCCTGATCTCCAGATGGCAGAAACTACTGTTAACATGATCAGTTGCAGGGCGGCTACACTGATGAGAAGAGGACAGCAGGGTCTTAAGGTGCTGATTTAATAGCTACCGGTTCATTGCAGGTTAAAGATTATCAATAAGGTGGTGGGCTAAGGTCTTCAATTACAACTGAGTTATTGAATTTTACTTCAGGGCCTTCTAAGGGTGCAGCCAGCAATACACATGCTTGGCACTTACAAAGTTCAGAAGATGGAACAGCTTGTTTACTTACATTGAGGGCTTCCATATCTTTATGATACTCCTCTTCCCAGAACTTGGGGAGGTTAGAGAATATGGAGTTGTCAGTCACCTGATTGCCAAACTTGGTGTCTAGCCACTCAGACAGCACATCTTTTGCTTCTTCCAACAATTTCTACGAAAAGAAAATTATATACATAACAGTTCAGTGCAATACAAATCTAGAAAAAGTCTTATTTATGAGCCTAGACTGTAATGCTGTTTAATGGAAAATATGTTTTCACACTGTTAATTCGCCTGGGCATGAATATTCTTGCACCTATAATTCTTTGCAGCCATGTAGCTTCCATGTGCTTGGAGTGAATAGAAGATGGGAACATAATTTACATCTGGAGAGTCTCAATGGTGTTCTGATAAAAGATACAGAGAAGAGCTGAGGGATTTGCATTTTGCTGAAGATCAAGAGAAATATCATGTAAATGAATAAAGATAATTCAGTAAAAAAAAAGGTGAACCCTAAATATCATTCAGGCTATTTTCTATTTAATTTTCCATTAACACTCTAATTATACCATACATTTTGAGAATACATATATAGAATCAGCTTAAAAAGAATGCGTACTTTGGTGACATAATAGATTTGTTTTTAAAAACAAAAACATTTATAAAAGGCACCCATCTTTTAGTGGCTGGATGAACTCTACATAAGTTGGACCAAAAAGGATTCATTTCACAAAGGCAGGGAGCCCACAGTCTGTGCCCCCAATAGTTATTGCACCAAACAGCTTGAAAGAGAGGCAATACCATTCAGGACTCTAACTACTAAGAGAAGTTAGTTACAATATCTATTGTGTTTACTGGAGCTTATTCAAAGGACAGTGAGGTCAATAGCAATCTTTCCATTTATTTTAATGGGCTTTGGCTCAGGCCCTCATCCAGAGGACAGATATTTTTGAAATAATTTGGAAACATCAATTCGGTGAACAAGGGGCATAAAATACTTGAGCAGCACAGCAATAAAACTGTCATAGATATCTGCATATGCACTGTGGACAGATCCTTATGTATAACCAGTTATGGCATGAATCCCTTCCCAAGACAGAAATTCCATGAAAGAAGGCTAAAGATATATGAGTCTGTTATTGTAGGGGAAAAAATCCTTTACGGAAAACTGGAAATAGCAGCTATCAAAAAAGATCATGAGGAGGTTCTGCAACGTCTGAGACTGCTCTGAGTGGCATACGAAAACTACTTAACTGAGCTCAGTGATACAGTTTTACCACGTTGAATGTTAAGTATTGGGAAATTCTCAGACCATTTATAAAACATGTTTTAGAAAACTGTTACAAGCCAATGAGATTTAAAATCAATTCATATTGACCTCAGCATGTTTGTTGATCTCTTCTCCGGGAAGTTTCTTTTGCACAGCTTCTTCTAGATGTTCCACAGCAGACTTCACTGCATTCTGAATTCTTTCCAGCATCTGCTTTTTATCTGGATCAGTGGTGTCATTTAACACAGCTGAAAAAGGCTACATTAAGAAATGTTCATGAAATAATGTACAGTAAAAAGAAAAAAAAAATCCATCCAATAACTTTAACTGGATGACAGAACTATAGGCACTTTCTTCATGTTCTGGTGTGCTGCAAGCACAGCTTATTCAACAGCTGTATACTCCTCGTGTAAAATATGTTCTAAGCACATAATTTCTTACTTGAGATGAGTAGTATGTTCCCCACATGCAGTCAGATTGAAATTTATGAGACTATTCAGAGAATAATGTACTCCTCAACATCAGTACAGGAGCAATAATAAGGGCACCAGTTTTAACGATGCTGTCAATGGCACAGTAGGCAGCGTAATTCATGTTCAAACTTACTGCATAAAGAAAGTTTACATAAATACTTTTCATATGTGGTCTTTCCTTAAATTTGTGTTTTATTTGTCAGAAGCTGAAGTAATATTGCAGCAAACATCTGAATTGTCCTCAAAATAGTACATATATACATACAGATTAATTGTCTGGGGACAAAATTAGGCATGCATTTTGCACATGCAATTTTATGCCTAATGCATCAGAAAAGTCTTGCGGGTATTTAAAAAATGGTCAAAAATTCTACAGATGTGAAGATGGCTTTTTATTTCCAGTAATACAGTATCAGAAGTTTTCCTGTGGATGGCCCTCATTCAGCAAGGTACTCTAAGCAAATGCCTAATTTTAAGCACATGAGCAGTCCTACATAAGTCAATGAAACTCCCCACGTGCTTAAAGTACCTTACTGAATCAGAGTCTAAGTTACTAGCAGAGGAAAACTATGAGCTCACCTTTGAAGCAATTCGAACATCTTCAAATAGCTGGACTGCAGGTGGCTTCTTCTCTCTATATTGTTCAAAAAGATAATTTTGTCTTGCTCTCTTGATGATCTACAAGGCAAGAATATTAAAACATATTCCTAAAAAGGGCAGAAAAAGTCCAAATAAAGTATTTTCCTACTACATACTTAATACCCTTCTAAATTCAACATACTACAAGAATTACGTATCTAATTAACACCACTGACGCACATCAAATAAAGCGATCATGAAATTAAATACATTAATAACCAATAAAATAAGTTACCTTTGTAAAAAGGACAGAATCTTAATTGTCTATAACCACATTCATTTATACATCATCTTGGAAGGATTAGATTTTTAAATCGGTAGATGTTGGTACTAGTTGATTTCACCATGCACACAGAAACTGACAAAATATTTCCATCCATGATAATCAACAGTTTTTAAAGATAAGCAAAGTAAGAAAAGTGCTGCCTGAGAACTTAGAATTTGATTTAAGAGTATTTACTTTTATATATTTTGACATCTGAAGTTGATAATTTTGGTTTTAATGGCTATAAAGCTTCAATTTTCTGAATTTCAACATTTACTGTCATTAAATAATTCTTGCCTGACCACCCCTCATTGTCTGGCTCACCCCTTCCCACAACTGAAAATTAAAAGAAAAAAATCAATAAAAAAATTTAAAATGCTTCAAACTCACAATTCTGTACAACTGTAAAAACGTAAAATGTGATAAAAAAGGAAAAAATGTTTAAAAATAAACAGATACTATTCACTGAAATTATATACAAACATTGAATTCTGCCAAGCCTACTTATACACAAAAGCAGCATGAATCTAAATTACTAGAGGTTTTGCTAAAGCCTAGCCAGTATACTAAAACTGAATTAGGTCTAGTGACTGAAAATCAATGTCTTTGTCACAGAGATTAGAATCAGGCTACATAGTGCAATTGAAGTTATTAGTTTAGGTGTCTAGCCTTACCAAACTGATAAAACACACTGTATGCATACTGATTCTGAATCCCTGGACTTGGTCAACTTATTGTCGTTTAGATGCACCTTTAAAAACACTTTACCTTATCATCAATATCTGTAATATTTATACAGTAGAAGACATCATATTTAAAGTAATCCCTCAACACTTTTCTCAGGATATCAAATGAGATGTATGACCTAAAAAAAAAATTCAAAAGGAAGAACTTACTTTTACTTAGTGGATACCTCATATACACATATAGTATATGCAAGAACTATGTTAATACAGCAGTGAATGAGATTTTAAATCCTATAGTATCAGTAAATTCCCAGCTGAAGTTCCCATAGCAACATTAACTTTCCCCCCACTACAAACAGGCTTTTCATTGCAAGATAAATATAAATGGTAATTTTCTTTTTCCATCTTAGAGTACCCGAGTTGTTGTCTAGCAGTATGTCTAACTCACTGTAGTTGGCTTGACATATTCCTAGGGATTTTCAGCTTTGTTATTTAGTTGCTTACAACATAAACTGTTAGCTTTTATCCAAGGAAGAAACTCTGTGGTACCTGGCATGTCCCATGTGAGAAGCATCATATACTGTTGGGCCACAGCAATACCATGTCACTTTTTTGCCATTCTGGGGCTGAAATACATCCTTAAACGGAAAAGAAGGTACAGTGAGCAGAAGAAATTGAAGATATATGGTCTCAGAGCAGCAACATCAGGAGCACAGGCATGTCAAGCAAATGTGATTATATGAATCTGGATTATAACACAACAATTACTCTCTCAGTTTTACTGTAAGAAAAGAATGCTAACTTCACCATAGAAAAAAAAGATAACATAATTCGTGTTTTTTCCATTAGCTGCATGTGATAGTAAAGTCTAGACAGCCAGATGGGTCAGATCTTCATTTAACCCTTAGCAGATATTACCCATATGTGCAAAGGGGAGAGCAAGTCCTAGTTTACATGGAGACTTTTTTCGGTGTAACCTGAGGTGAGAATTTAAATCAATATAGTTACACTAGTATAACTCTCAGTTTAGATGCTCTTATTCCCATATAAAAGAGTGGCTTTTTTTGATTTAGCTTATGGTGCTAAATAATGTTTCTTTAGCTTAAAACCTAATAAACCAAAAAGCTACTCATACTAGAACAACAGTGTCCAGATGGAGCTGTTACATCAAAACTGGTCAAACTTTCTCATGTAGACAAGTCCTAACAAGACAAATTCCAATTTGGTTCGGTTTTGTGTATGCTATGTTATGGGCTCTTGGGTGATGGAAGGCTGCAGTCATATATTATACCTGGAATATCATAGCACTTTTTATGTTTACAGACATATTTGATTAAACTAGGTGTCTTTGGAACATATTTAATAAGATTCAGCAAAATAATACATCTATTTTAATATGCCACAGAAACTTGTGAATAGATATGAAAACCATTTAAAAAAAATGTCATCAGTCAATTATATTTGTATCTCTACAGAAAACCCTGCAGTTTTTCCCTTCATTCACCTTGTTGCGAGTAAGGCTATTGTAGAGACAGAGTTTAGACTGTTTTGTTCCTTCTGGGGAAGACCAGTGGGGCTGTGTACGTTTGCCTTTACCTAGAAAAGAATGTAAAGACAACCTCAAGAATCTTTAAAGAGCATCATAACAGACATACGGATTTATAGTAAAGGATTTTCCACACATTTTCAAAAACATTTGCCTTAAATGATCTTAAAAGGAAAAAGTGTTTTTATAAATGTACAGAAACAGCTCCATTCAAAATAGCACAAACTAATTATATTACAAGACCTTCCCACAGAGTTGGTATAAGGCAGGCCTGCACAACATGTGGCCTGCGGACGCTCACTGTGCAGCCCGCCGCTGGGATTCAAAGGGCTCTGGGCTGCTGGCAGCGGCGGGGAGCCCTGAGCCCTTTAAATCCCAGCCGCGGTTGGGACTCAAAGGGCTCTGGGCTGCCTGCAGAGATTCCCGACGCAGCTGAGATTTAAAGGGCTCAGGGCTTCCCACCGTCATGGGCAGCCCAGAGCCCTTTGAATCCCGGCAGCGGCTGAGATTTAAAGGGCTCAGGGCTCCCCGCAGCTGCAGGCAGCCCAGAGCCCTTTGAATTCCGGCCACGGCTCCAGCGGCAGGGCTGGGGCTGGGATTTAAAGAGCTCGGGCTCCCCTCAGCAGCTGGAGCTCTGGGCCCTTTAAATCCCTGCCCCAGCCCCGCAAAGTTCCGGGTTCCCCCAGCCGCCGGAGCCCTGGGCCCTTTAATTTGCCCTTGAGGGCTCCCAGTCACCTCTTCAGCTGGGAGCCCCTGGTTGATTTAAAATCAAGTATCACCTCCCCACCCCCAACCTTCCTTTTAGGCCCACAGCTGTTTTGCTGGGGCGGCGCTGGGAAAGGAGGGTTTGTTTCTGCAGGGCTCAGCAGTGCTGGGGCGGGGTGTTTCCGCAGGCCGAGAGGTCCTGGGGGGAGGTGTTTCTGTGGGGCCAGAGGGTTTTGGCCCTCAGCTGTTTTCTTTGGAGTAATGTGGCCCTCGCCACTTTATGAGTTGTGCAGGCCTGGTATAAGGGATGTATTCAATTCCACACAAGTTTATTTTCTACTCTCTTGCTTGCCATCAGTTTATATCCCTTTTCAAATTAAAAATCTAAAACACAGGAAAAAATTGCAGTACAGTGTGCATGAAAGCATGTACAAAGATTTTGAAATATAGTCAGTCACTGAGGTAACTGTTTTCTGAAAGATCTGTAACAGTTTATCTTTGTAACTCCACTGACCTTAATAAGACTGCATATCTTAAAACTCATGCAATATTTAGAAAAATTTCCACAAAGTCCAGAGCCAGTATCAAATAACAGACATTTAGTGGGAGAAAGAGAAAAGGGCAGACCGCATAGCTTAGAAAGAACTTTGCCCTTTTATCATACATTGCTTCTCTGAACACCTTCATTTATTACAAATACATATCCAAGTGGAACACATTCAGTAGAAGGCACAATCTGGTCTTTGAAGTATTTATTGCAGGGAGCTGAATCATTATGGTAAAAGAAGAAGTATGATAAATTATGAGGCAAAATCCAGCCCTTACCTGAGGGCACTATGTTTTGAGGAAGAAGTGAGGAGGAGGGGGCCAGAGAGAGGACGAAGACCAGTGTAGTACTAACTACAGTCCTAATATTGTGTAGAGTGGGTCAGAAATTGGAAATTCCATACTGTGGGAATCAAGGGAGGCTCTAGCTTTTTTGCCGCCCCAGGCACGCGCTTGGAGCGCTGGTGCCTGGAACCGCCGCTGGTAGGAATTTCCAAATTTTAGTAATCTGTTTTCATTTCAAATCAGAATGAAAATTTGAAATTTCTAGTACAATTAAAACATTGAAACATTTCAATGTCAAAATACAAAATATTAAATATGATATTCAAATATATAAAATAATTGTAAGTATAAAAGTCAAAACAAAATGAAAATGAAACAAAGAAGTAGAAACACACCAAAATGCCAATATTACATGTTCTCATGTAACATTTCAAATTTCAAAGAACTTGCATTTTCCAACAGAAAAATTCAGTAGACATTTTTCTGAGCAGATCTAATACAGAACTATCTTGCTTTTAGATACCAGGATGGTTCAGGCCAAAGCACCGTAATGTACTGCCAGGCAATATTTAAGACTCCTTTAAAAAGAAGCATATCATATGTCCTAGCTTGCAGCGTTCCAAGCAGGAGGCGTGGACACACCTCTAAACGGCTGACCATGATTCTTTGAGCATGCAAAGTATGTCCACTAGAGTGCTGGGGTAATAGTTGGGCATAACTCTTAGCATCTGTGAGGCAGGAAGGGTGCCCTGCTGCTTATGCTGGGGAATTGGAGGGATCAGAAGACCTTATGTACTCCCTTTTCCTCGCTCACCTACACATAAGCACTAAGCAGAACCAGACTCTCTCTCTTCCATTATGTTTCTAAATATTTTACAATCTTAGATATTACACCTCTGACGTGCTTAAAAAACAAGTAGCAGCAGAGTATCATCCCCTCCAAGAAGCTGCAGTGTACTGTGCATCTGGCTGCCACTCTCCATACCACCCATGGCTGTATTTCAGTGATGTGATGTGTGAATATTAAGTTAACACATTAACTTATATCAAAACTGGAAGAACAACAGCAAAACCGAAAACTGAGAAATACAAGTTTTCCCACCCCATTTACTTCAGTACTGTTGTTAAGAATTTGTATGGGATGCAATTTACTTCAACGAAAATATTATCCAATAGTTATCCAATCCAACTTGTATTGTCAAAATGGCTTTCATGTTTTGTCTTTTAGCATGCCCATCATTCACTCAGTTTCCCTGGAAACATCTTCCTGTGTGTATTGCAACTGAGAACCACAATAATCAATTGCAAAAAGTTATATATGAACTGATTATATATAATAATTCCCACTATCCTTTTGAACAATTGGGTAACTAGAAAAGAGAGGCTTAATTTAATACCCTGTCCCAGACAAGGATAAAATATTTAATCTGTATTCTGTACACTGAGCTATATCATTAGTTCTACGTATTTTACTGTAAATGAGATGCAAGTTAACACAGACCTCAAGTACAAAACCTGCCTATCCATAAATGAGACCAAATACCAGAAAACAAGTGTTTACTCTTAGATTTACAAAGGGTACAACAACATGGGTTACTGTGGTGAAGGCAACAGCCAAATTAATCATAGAAGGAAAAAAAAGGTCCTATGTGCCAAAGCTGTCAGCTCATGATCCAGGAGCAATGATATATATATATATATATATATATATATAGACTATAATGGCAAAGTTCAAACATACACGTCCAATAAGAGATCAATGTAAGGTCCCAGCCCATTCATCTAAATGCTTCTTCCCATCACTTTGGTCTTCTCTAGGTTGAGCCTAAGTGAGTTTGTTCTCATCTACATCCCTAGCTCTATTAGACACTAGGACAATACAAACAGCAATATCCACTTTCTATGAAAAGGAGATGCAGCGCTGCATCTCCTTATCTGCCTATTGGACACTGTAAGACATAATATCTCACTATCTAACCAGCAGCCAGATATACATCTTTAACAGTAGACTTCAGGAGAAGGCAGATTCATTACCTCCCTGTAAGATTTCTGAGACAGAAAGGCACAAACCTATGGAAGGGCTATCCTATCGCCACCCATAAAACTCTGGGTGAATCAACAAAGACTTATAGTTAGTGCTATCAAAGACTACTGCCCGAGCCAACAAATCAGCCCAAGAACCTTCATTATGTCTGTTGGTAGGTGGAAATCAGCCAACAAAACCAATCTTGTCTGTGCCAGACTAACAACTAATACCAGACTGGTAGACATGCATAACACATATGACGACAGGATGCTACCGGGGTTAATTCAACACCACTTTCTCAATAACCTTGATCAAAAAAGACTGGGTGTTAACATCTAGCTATTGAAAAGCATTGTACAAGAGCTAAGTACTATGAATAATATAATAATTATTACATGACTTCTTGAGCAGGGACCTCACCATAAAACATTTGTTTAAGGGCAGCTGGTGCATAGGAAAGCATCAGAGAAGAATGACAAACTCCCAAGAGGTAACACAATAACCTAGATTAACCAGTTTAAATTTCCTCACACAAACAGTAATTGTTTAATTACCAAGGAAAAGCTACATTCTTTTCAGAAATGATCATTTACTCAGTTTATAACATGGTTTACATTACTATAAACTTGTACAACATATAAAATCTGTAACTCTTTGTAAAAAAACTGAATGGCTCCAATTGAGTGGACCCTCACACAGTCAAAACAAAAACTGTATACATCTGTGACAGAATAGGATTTTTTGGTAATATTTTTTACGACTCTTATATGAGCCTGTTTCCCCCTTACTTTGCATTGCTACCCTGGGAACAGACTAAGAAAGGAAGTCAGAGAGAAATATAGAGCCTGAAAATGGAGTTCACTACAGCTTGACTGGTGAATTGTGCTGGGCTGACCAGAATGGACTATGATTTAGCCTTTATATCTCTATGCTAACCTAAGGACTTCCAGAGCTGTGCATCCAGTTGACTAATAAACCCTACTGTTTTGAAATCACAGTTTGAGTGTCACTGAAAATACTGTGTGACGTGCATTAATCCCTGAAAAACATTCAAGTCCCTTACCCAGAGTCTATCTCAGTTGGACCTGTTCAGAAGGATGTGATGCATCAGAGGTGTGATGCAGAAGCGCTGAAGCCCAAGCAGTTCAGTCTCAGGAGATGGTGAGGCTGTATGGCCTACCTTTAAGGAAGAATGAGAGTCCCTGGGGCTATCACATTGAAGGTGTTCCTCCAAGAGACTGATCCAAAGCTTGAGGTATAGCACTGATCCTGTGGATCTATGACAGTGTCTTATACCTAATGATGAGGTTTTTTATTATTATTAAAAACACTGATAATTGATTCCTGTAAGCAGAGAAACTATCAAACAAAACAAATAAAGAAATAGCTTCACTATTTCAAATACCTCTGGATCCATCAATTACGCCACATTACTAGCTATACCCAGTGTAGAACTTTGTGGTCATTTGCTAATGATGTAATCTGGAGTGTGTGTTACACTGCTAGTGACACATCTCCGATCACCTAGCAGGAACAGATGGAGTCAATCTGGAGTGTTTTTTACTCCTTTTAATTTGGAAGGACTCAGAGGATAGTGATAGCAATTGTGAGCTCCAAGGGCCCTGTCGCACGAGGTATTGACGGGTTCCATTTTGTTCTTATTTATGTGAACATAAGGTTACCAGGAGATTTCGTAAGGAGCCAAGTGCTTTGATATCTTCAGTATACTAATGGCACCCAATTTTCTGTCCATCTGACAGAAACAGCCACATGTATCCTACCATGGACCTTGCCACATTTATCCATGATTTTGCCATCTTGAAACTAGGTTACTGTAATACATTCTACATGGAGCTATGCCTTGAGAACATTTGGAAACTTCAGCTAATGTAGAACGAACTTGGCATCTGTTTAAGTGAAGCCTCATGCCAGAAGCACATAACACAGTGCCACTGAAACCGCACTAATTGGCTGTGGATTTCCAGGTGGAGTTCAAGATGCTTGGTTTCCCCTTTTAACTCCTAAACTCGATGGCATTTAATTATCCAAGGGACCACCTCTTCCACAGTTGTGATCTGCAGAGATACCTAACTTCCGTGACATACAGGTGGGGGAAACTGGTGGCAAGGTGCTCTCAGCTAGCTAGAGACATAAAGGGTAACAAGAAAACATTCTACAAATACATCAGAAGTAAGAGGAAGACCAAGGACAGGTAGGCCCACTACTCAATGAGGGGGAAAAACAATAACAGAAAATGTGGAAATGGCAGAGGTGCTTAATGACTTCTTAGTTTCAGTTTTCATCAAGAAGGTTGGTGGTGATTGGACATCTAACATAGTGAATGCCAATGAAAAAGAGTTAGCATTAGAGGTTAAAATAGGGAAAGAAAAAGTTAAAAATTACTTTGACAAGTTAGATGTCTTCAAGGTCACCAGGGACTGATGAAATGCATCCTAGAATACTCAAGGAGCTGACTGAGGCGATATCTGAGCCATTAGCGATTATCTTTGAAAACTCTTGGAAGACTGGAGAGATTCTAGAAGACTGGGAAAGGGCAAATATAGTGCCAATATATAAAAAGGGAAATAAGAACAACCCGGGGAATTACAGACCAATCAGCTAAACTTCTGAACCCAGAAAGATCACTGGAGATTTTTAAGAGCAGGTTAGACAAACACCTGTCAGGGATGGTCTAGATCAGGGGTCAGCAACTTTTCAGAAGTGGTGTGCCGAGTCTTCATTTATTCACTCGAATTTAAGGTTTTGCGTGCCGGTAATACATTTCAATGTTTTTGGAAGGTCTCTCTCTACAAATCTATCTATTATATAACTAAACTAGTGTTGTATTGTAAAATAAACAAGGTTTTCAAAATGTTTAAGAAGCTTCATTTAAAATTAAATTAAAATATTGATCTTACGCCACCAGCCCGCTCAGCCCGGTGCTGGTCTGGGGTTCTGTTCATCTAGGATGGCAGCGAGCTGAGTGGGGCCTGCAGCTGGGACCCCAGCTGGGAAGGGTCTGGCAGCCAGAACCCCCGACTAGCAGTGGGCTGAGTGGGGCCAGCAGCCGGCACCCCAGACTGGCAGTGGGCTGAGTGGCTCAGTCCACTGCCGCTCAGGAGTTCCATCTGCCAGCTCCTGCCAGCCAGGATCCCGGCTGCCGGACCCGCTCAGCCCGCTGCCAGTCTGGGGTCCCGGCCCTGCCCACATACAGTGAGTACCTACCTTGTCGCTGGTTCTGGCGCATTCTCTTCCTCTCTCTGCACTGAGCTGAGGGTGGGAGTGGACCGAGCACAGGGCTGGGGGTGAAGGGTCTGGCTAGGAGCTAGAATGAGGGAGGGGGCTCAGGGTTGGGGCAGGAGGTTTGGGTGTGGGAGCATTACCCCTGTGGGGTTAGGGGGCCCTTTTTCCCCCAATTTTTTTGGTCTTGTTAGTAGTGGCAGTTGTTGAGAATCGTGATGTGGGTGCGGGCTCCCATTTGGTGCCTCAGGAGTGGGGATGGGGATGTGCTGGAGTGCATGGGATATGGAGTAAGTGCAAGAGTCGGGCAGACGCTGGCTAGATTTTTTTTTTTTTTTTTTTTTGACACAGATGAGTGGGTGCAGGTGTCAGGGTTAGGGGACTGGGTAGCTGTGGGGTGCCAGAATCAGGGTTCTAGGTCATGCAGGTGGGTAAGGCGTAACAGGGCTGGTGGTACAGGTCTCAGGGCAGGGGCCTGGGCGGGGTGTGGTGAGGAGGTAGGCTCAGGCTGGGTGTGTTGCGCGGGTGCGGGGGGTTAGGGCTCCAGGTCTGGGTGACTGCCCATCCCCCCGGACCCAACTCACCCCTGCTCCTGGTCCCGATACCCCTCCTGGGACCCACCCCTATCTAACCTCCTGCCCATGCCCCTGACTGCACTTAAGGACCCTACCTTACCTGTCCTCTGACGTGCCCAACTCTTTATCACACCCCCAAACTCAGAGAGAACCCCTGGACTCCCCTGCCTTATCTAACCGCTCCCCGCCCCTGACAGAGACCCCCGACCCTTCTGGACCCATTTATAACGCCCCCTGCTCCCTTTGCCCAACCCCTCCCCACCATCCCTCTCCGAACAGCCCCCCAAACTCCCAACCCCCCCAGCTCCTTGTCCCCTGACCACCTCCTTCAGAGAACCCCCCACCCTAACTGCTCCCCCAGGACTCTTCTTGCTCCCTGTCCCCTGACTGCCCTGACCCCTATCCACCCTGAACCCCCTAACAGACCCCAGGACTCCCATGCCCCATCCACTCCTCCAATCCCTGACTGCCCCCTCCAGAGACTCATGCCCCAACCACCCCCCCGGGATCCCACCCCCCCATCCAACTCACCCTGCTTCCTGTCCCCTGACTGCTCCCACCCCTTATCCAACCCTCCCCCCCACCCAGATCCAGACCCCTTACAATCAGGCTCCTCGCTGACCCGGAGCCCCGCCGCCGCATGCGCAACACTCTGAGGGGTGGGGCAGGGCTGCGTGCAGCAGGGGACTTCGGAGCAGTGGGGAGTGTCTTTCCCTCCCCACAGAGCCAAACGCTGCCCCATAGGAGGGCGCAGCCCTGGCCCCCAGAGTGCTGTGCGCGGCCACATGGCTCATGGGGAAGGCATGGGAGGGGCCGGTGGCTTGCTGCGCTTGGCCTGGCACTCCAGCCCAGGAGCGCAGACCCTGCAGCTTGCTGCGTCAGCAGGACTTTTAATGGAACACTGGGGTCCCGGCAGGCCCTAGCATGCCATTAAAAATTGATGGCACGCGTGCCATAGGTTGCCTACCTCTGGTCTAGATAATACTTAGTCCTGCCATGAGTGCAGGGGTCTAGACTAGATGACATCTTGAGGTCCCTTCCAGTCCTGTGATTCTAATGCTGGAATTTGCTTTCCCCCTTAGTCTGCCAGATCCCAGATTTGTCATACTTCTGGACACTTTCCAAAGGCCATCCTTTTCTTCCTTGGGCATTTGAGGATAAGGGGAGATTGAAGGGTTTATTTGCATATTTGCTGGTGGTTTGATTATTAGAGAGAGTATGCAGCCTGTTGATTGGGATTTAAATATTGTTTTGATATTGTGAAATTTAATATTGTGTAAAATCACCCATTGCATGGGTAGGCAGCTGTTGAGGTTCTCTGCAATCAAAATAAATATATAAACAAAATGTCTACTAATCTGTAAGTTTCCCACCAAGTCCATGTCACTACTCACTTGTTTGAAGTTTACAAGGTTCAATTTTTTCATTGCTGCCACCATAGATTGCTTCTATGTGCCTGTACCACCGAACAATATGGAAATGCTGGTCCATAGGTGGCCTTGAAAACTGTCTGAATACTTCCACATCTGCATGTGAAAATGTGAACCCCTGGATATAACTACGAGTGCTGAGGTACTTGTCCAAAGCCTTCAGCCTGGCTTCCTCTTCACTAATGCTCAGAATGAAACTGTAGTTGGAAGCTGCAAAGACAGAGGCAGAGGACATATGGTCAGAACTAAAGTAAAAAAGGCATATTGTGACCAAAAATATACCCAAAGCTAGTAGGGCAAATAATATCATTGAAACAACCAGATGTATACTAGAAATTGACAGCAAATTTGAGGGAAAAATATTTTATCAAATGTAACGAACAACTGTAAAAGGCTGTTATAAATGGCCTTTAAAATATATTATATATTATTAGGACTATTGTTTTTCCATGGTAAATTTCAGGGGGAAATCATGGCTCAGAGACAAAGGCACAGACCCAGGTCTTTTGCATGAAAACAAAAATACAATTTATAACAGTTATAGAGGATCTTCCATGTCTAGTGGGCTTAATCAGCACTTCACCCTCTTAGCCCACTAAAGCCATCATCCCACAAAGATTTACACATGAATGATTAACTTTATGCACCATGAGTAGTCATATTAATGTCAATGGAGTTACTCACAACATATAAAGGTTGTACTTAAATCTATAAAAGTATACTTAAATCTTTGCAGGACTGGGGCTTATGTGTGGGGTCCTAATTTGATGCCCACTTTCCTCTACTTGCTCTGACTACAAGTGTTTGCAGAATGTTAAATTACAGCCATTGGTGCTACTACCTGAATGTCCCCTGCATCAGTTTCTTTCCTCAAATGTGTATGTAATATACATTAACAGAAAGGGCTACAGCTTTTTTGCTGCCCCAAGAGGTGAAGGGAGGAGGGAGGGGAAGATAAAGCCGCGGTCGGCGGCACTTCGGTGGCAGCTCTACCGTGCTGCTTCATTCTTCGGCGGCAATTCGGCGGCCAGACCTTCCCTCCGGGAGGGACCAAGGGACTCGCTGCCGAATTGCCGAAGAGCTGCCAAAGACCCAGACGTGTTGTCCCTTTCCATTGGCTGCCCCAAGCACCTGCTTCCTGTGCTGGTGCCGGGAGCTGGCCCTGTGCATTAAAATGAACAGCAGTTCTATTAATTGACAGAAGAGATGGTAGACTACCCCACATGTTTCCCCATTCTTTCCTATGACTTACTCAGCTCATCTTCCATCATGCAAATGTAAAACAGGCTTTGTTTTATACAGTTTATTTTACAAGCACTAAGTAACTTATACTTAAAAGAGCATAGCATATTTACAAAGGGAGAAGTTTTGCGGTTTGGGAGGGACATTCACAATAAGGTACTGTATAGCAGAGGTTCTTAAACTACGGTGCATGGACCACCAGTGATTCACAAGCTCCATGGACAGTTCCCTCTAAACTGCATGCCTGAGTGGCCGCACACAAGAGAATGAAGAGCCACTCACCTAATTAGTGAAGCCGTGCAGGCGTGGCTCCACTAATTAGGTGCCTGGACCCTGGAGAAGACTCATATGTAAAGTGAGGTGGTGGCCTTGGGGGAAATAGAGGGTAGATGGGAGGGGGCAGTGGGGTAAGAAGAGGGGGTGGGGGGAATTTGGGATGTGCAGGGCTGCAGCAGCCATAGAAAGAAGCAATTTTCCCCAGCTCCAGGGCTGCAGCTGCCAGGGAGAGATGGCCCTCCTTCCCAGCCTCAGTTCTGTGGCTGCTATGGCAGGGGAAGAGACCCCCCCAGCCCTTCTTCCCAGCCCCAGCTCAGGAGCTGCTGAAGTGAAGGAGAAAGGGCACATCCATCACATTACAAAGGGAAGACTACTGATATTAAAATATGACTTGTGTGCTTTTATTTGTAGAACAAAAAAAATTTATCATTAAGTTATTTTTATATAGTGCTTTTATCCAAAGCGCTTTACAATAGTTAGCTAATGGTACAAACCACACTTGGAAAGATCATTAAGTGGTTCGCTGAGACCTTCACCAATTTTCAAATGGTCCATGAAAAAAAAAAAAAAGGTTTGAGAACCACTGCTGTATAGAAAGCATTGTGATTTGCTCTCAGTGGCATTTACAAAATCTGTGCTAGCACTCACATTAGTACACACAGCCTTAAATCTTGCCCTAACAACTTAGACTTTGTAGTGCTTTCCATGTTCAAAATGTACAAATATTAATGAACTGTCTCGTGAGGTATGTAAGTGAAAAGGAAAAATCAATATGTACTCAGGATCATACAATGAGTTGGTGTCAGTGCCAGGATTGGAACACACGAGTTCCTATCTCCAAATCCCATGTTCCAGGCCACTAAACCAATTTTTTACTTCTAAGACAGTATGGTAATCTTGTTCTACAAGGGAAGTTTCCATATAGCTTGTGTAGCACTAAGCTTATTGCCACAGCACGGCTTTTGAAAGGAAAAGCAATAGTTACAAGTGGCTGTAGGAACTCCGGAGGTGTGTGTGGGGGGATTCTTCCATATATGTGTAAGTATTATCAGCTGAGACTGAGATTTTGCGTGTGGCCCATTTCATACGAGGAATGAAATAACTGTTTCACTTTAATGGAATATATTTCAGCTGCTCATTTGGTCCCTGCGAATGACTGGAAGCAATGCAGAACAATGGCAGTTAGAATTATAAAACAAAGAGGAAAATATTAGTCAATTACACTTCTAAAACCATATCTAATACTGCATGTACTGCCTATTTACAACAAACAACCTTTCGAGAAGACAGTAATGTAGAGGAATGATGTATAAATGCTAGTGGGATAACAAGTATATTTGACCCTTTAAAATATACACAGGATTTAATGCCAGATGTTTAAAGTTCAGTGCAATGAACAGAACCGGTGACAGAAAAACCACAGTCACAACAGTTGCTTTGCATACCTCTCTCTCTCTCTCTCTCTCTAAGAGTCAGCTCAATGCATTAAAAAAAATCATCCTCAAATTTAAGTCAATGCAGTATTATCCATGGTGGATAAGTAGTAAAAAGAAAAATGGATATGTGTAGTTTTAACTAGACAATATGTGCAATCTTATAAATGGGATTAAGATTGGCCAATAAATTTAATTTCTCTCTAAATGGTTCATGTTTGTAAATATTGGAATATTTATTCTTATCTCTAGTAGATGCTTACAAAATGAAACATTCATTAATGTAAGATGGTAACTGGTCAATCTGTTTGAAATCTGAATTGCCAGATGAGCTCCATGATATATTTATTGTATGTATGAATGATCAGGAAAACAACACACTCCTTAGGAGAAAGATTCATATCACAATACATAAGTTTCAAAAAACCTCTTAAGTTATTGCAAAGGAGGCAGCACTCTTTTTGACAAGTATTATTGCAGGTATGAACTTTAAGTAATTTAAGGAGACTTGGTAAGTCTGAGTAATGATCTTTTTCCTCCACACCCTGAAACTATTTGGAAAGGGAAGTTGTATAGTATCCTGAGTCTTCTGTTTACACAAACGCATCAGCTAACTGAGAGATACAAAAGCACATGCGTCCTTCTGAATGCAAGGGATTCTAGATGACTTAGGGGATTGCTAATAAGTTACAGTATTTTACTGTTAGGTTACTGTCTCAAATTCAGCCAAAATTCAACAGTCATTACAATCTAATAATTGTTTGCTGACATATAAAATACACTGGTCTCTCTCTGGTTCATCCTGGGGGTCAACAGCTATACCAGAAGTCACCTCCACATTTACTATTTTTGGTGGCAGTCCCAGTGAATTATACAAAGTACAAGTGAATTAACACAAAGAATAAAACATCCCTCTCTCAAACTTAGACGTGATCCTTCCAGAACAAGGTTGAAGCATATTAGTGGGGCAGAATGGGAATGATTGCACTGCTAGGTTTCATGCCATATCTTTTGTACAGATAGAACACTTCAGATTGCAGTGATCAGAACTTTTCAAGCAAAAAAACAAAACAAACCACCACACCCATTTAAAGCCTGAACTATTTTTTTAATTAAAAAAAAAATCAGTGTACCAAGTTCAAATTTGATTTACACCACAATGAAAAAAGCCCACCATCCTATTCCCTAACATATTAATGTCCATACTGAAAAAAAAAATCAAATAATCTATTAAAATTCAACATGATAGGCAGCTTCTTCTCTACAGAAGAACAAGAATGCTGCAGAAGCACTGAACACAGGATTAAAACTCATCTGATTGGAATGATCCATTGGCAATTATTAAGTCACCAATGGTAGCTCTCTCTTTTTAAATATATACTTTGAACATCAGTAGTTGAGACACAACATAATTTTTTACAAATTCTTATTTTTCTAACTATTAATATGTGGGAAATTTGAAATTTTCCCAGTATTAAAAAATTTAGCACCACTTAGCTACTCTGCAGAGACTAATAAAGCGCTACTTTTTGGTATGCTAAGTAATATAGTTGTATGAACCCTCCATGTGATATAACTGTCAATGTGTTCTACTTTCCATATATGGAAAATTATGCCACCTAATGCTATATGACATTGTGACCTTGTATGGAATGTTGAAATAAGACACAAAGCCGATGACTAAGATATATTAATTTCTACATACCATTTACATGAAAGATTAAAAACAACTACCTTGAAATCTTGTTATGCAATTCATCAGTTAGATAGCTTTACTTAAAATGATACCAGTGTCATCAGTTTCTCACTTTTGTAAGACAAGAATCCCACAAAGTGCATTTTCTCTCTCTAAGGCCTTTCTGCTGTCAAAAGCATTGTCAGCACAGCAGAGACAGAAAGGACAGAGAGGAAAAGAGTAACCACCCACAAATACATGGGGATCTCTTACTTCAATGGAATACCAGCTATTTTGGGCTCAGCACATTCAATGGAGTTCCTCTAACATTGTCAGTGATTTGTACAAGTCAAATAGACACAGTTTGAGAATCTCTGCTACAGAGAAGGTTGCTGTCTGCAAAAGCATTGGCAATAGGAAATGATTACAAATATTCAGACAGATTCATAAAATTTGTAAAAGTATAATTTGCTGTATTACTAACACCACTTCAGATTACTTGTTCACCATGTCTGCTGCCTGTTTACATTTTGCATATTATTCATCTTGGTCACTGAAAAATAACAAGAGCCTTGCAAAAATGCTGCTCATCAGAGGCGAGTCATTTCCCCCTCCTCCCTCCCACTATCCTCAGCCATATGGTAAAGGTGGATGAGTAGACTGTGTGTCTGGCTTACTACATTTTCATTACAATTTTTCAACTGCTGGATTAAAGAATGTACACAAATAGAATGGAGGGTATAGAAATTCATTCAGACAAACAGATGATATTTCAGTGTAAATGATGTACATTGGGGGCATAAACTGTTTTCTGGCAATAGGGATTGTAAGATGGAAGGCTCAAAAAAGCAGGAGCTAATTTAGTCAGTTTCATTTGTGTTTTTTAGTCAGTTTCACTTTCCAATTCTCATGAACTAATACAAAGGTTACCTCTACACTGCACACCACTTACAGCAGCCTGCAGGATATGTGCAGTTACATGCCACAGTGAAAAGCAGACCGCGTACACACTGCGGTGTGTAGTTACATGCATTGATGAAAGGCTCTGGCAGAGGGGAAGCTGTGGAGAAAGTCTCCAGCAGCTCCCTCACTCTGTGCACCTTCCCCTGTGGTGGGAAAAGTCTCTAGCAGCTTCCTGCCCCAGAAAAGGGCTCCAACAGTGGGGAGGTAGCGGAACTCTACATCACTAAAAATAGGCCCATAGATAGAGAGGCACTGCTTGGGCTGTAGAGAGTCATGCAGGAATACAGCCGAGTACACACCCACAGGGCTCAGGCATGCCTGTACTCCATTTGCCTAAGCAGTGCCTCACCATCTACACTGCTATTTATACTCGTGCTATGTTGGCAAGTAGTGTATGTATTCTAGACACCACCAAAAAGGCATGTGCAGCATAGACTTACCTGAAGTTACAGTACTTTGGTGGAACACTGGAGGAGAATACTTAAATTCAAAACAAAAATTCATGAAAAAATGTTTAATAATATTAGACTATGCAAATATATATTCTGAAGTAAACAAAACTTAAATTTTAAAGAACTCAACAGTGGACTTTTAAGCAATAAGTAATACTGGTAGACCTTATAATAAACTGAACCAAAAGTTTTCAAGAAAGCTCATGCCTTCATATTTCAATTCTTCTTTTTTAAGCTATTGAAAATAAATCAGAAAAAGAAGAGGCCTACTGGCAGCCACTTGGTACATATGAGAAAATTATTCTTATTTGTAAAACAGAACTACTGGTAATATTTTCACTAAGTGTGCAGGGGCCATCACTTTGTTTTATGTTTGTACAGTGCCTTGCACAATGGGGCTGCACTACAATATACATAGTAAATAAAACTTAAAAGCACAAAACTCTGAATTGTTCTGCTAAAATAAACCCTGCTTTTAAAAAAAAAACTTGGTGTTTTCAGAAGTATACCAGATGCTCCCCAGATAGAACACCTTATATTACTCCAAGAGAACCTCAGCTGTTGCTCCCATATTAATTAGCAATGTCCTGCATATCCATGCCCCATATTTAAGCATGGCAATCCTACTATGCAAGACTTTCTGGTAATGTTGGCTGAAAAAAACTCTTCTTACAAAACCAAACATTTTTATTTAAAACCTTCTCTCGGAGAGGAGGCTTCCTGAAACATAAGGGGCACAAAAAGTACCATAATATAGCTCACATGGGGAGAGTGTCGGAGATACTCTGTAGAACAGGTCTTATGTAAGGGGTCTGGAATGCAGACTGTCACTCCTTCGCTTTTAAACACAATCATGTGTGCCAAGTTTATGCCTCAAACCAAACCCCATATTGCACCGATTCTTATAACCTGTAGAGCTCATCATTAAAAGAGTCTGTCCCATTGACATACAGTACTATGATTAATGAACAGGAAAGAATGCAATTTTAGGAAACAAAGGAGAAGGGACAACTTGGGAATGTAAGGATATTTAACCTATATGACAGGGTTTCCCTGCCACTTACAAATCAGTAATGGTAATTCAGGCTTGTATTGTTGGTATCCCAAGTTTTGCCTTGTACAATAATAAGTCATCTCACTGTGCTACCACTAACCCAACACACTTGCCTCGGAAGCTTAGGATCCATATGACTTGTTACACGATAGCATCTTCTCTAACCTTCCAAGGTGCAATTTCAAAGGGACAAACAACAGCTAGGCACCTAGGGTAGTTAGGTAACTAAATCCCATTCGAGCCTTTGAAAGCTGTATCTTTAAATCCAGTATCTTTACATTTCTCAGTCCCAACAACGATAAGACTTTGTATCTCACTACTGCTGATTTATATAGCAGGAAGATACCCGAGTGACCTTCACAAGAGCTAAACTAGGTCTTAGCGATCCTGAAACAGCACACAATTCATACTGCCCCTGCCTGACATATTAGAAAAAAAGTAAACATCTGATGTCACAAACCACGGCTAGAACACCTGCCACAGTCCTGGCCTTTGTAGGCTCATCTCAGTTTATAACAGGGTATTCCAGGTACTGCAGAAGCAAGGGGACATCCCAGCACAGCAACGTTTTGATTCGGGGCTAGGATAACACAGAGCTGCCACGGCACATTAGGGCAAAGTTACGCCTCGGGATGACCCAGAGCCGGGCACTGGTGGCACATCATGACACCCTGCTGCACCAGGAGGCTGTGACATCATAAGCCACAGTGACAGCAGGTGGCGGTGACATCATTACACCCGGCTATGGGTGCAATGACATCACGGCACGTTGCTACAGCAGGGCACGATGACATCACTGTGCAGCCCCAGCACCGGGCGGCGAGGACGCCAGGACACACGGCTCTGGCAGGGCACCAGGCGCCAGGACGCGGTGACCCGTTGCCATGGCACGGCGCACCTGCCCGATGGGACACCGAGATACAACACCCCCCTCTGGCCTGCACGTGGAGCGGCCTTAAAGGGGCCGCACTCACCCGAGCCCGGGACCCGGCACTTACTGGGCTCCCCGCCGGCTGCCGCCATCCCGCTCCCTCCTTCTACTTCACTCTGCCGCGTCTATCCGACTCCTCTCACAGGCTGATGCAAGATCGCGTCCGGACGGAAAACCATCGCTCCGCCTCTCTACGCCACTTCCGGTGGCCGCAGGGTAACCGGGCAACGGGAAGAACGCTCCTCCGAAGCCGCCGGAGTCACGTGACGGAAGCGGCCCAGCTGGCGGTACTAGAGCTTAGTGCGCGTGCGCGAATGGGAGTGACCTTTCCTGTCTCTGTCCTGGCCAGCTGCCGCCCCCCCCTTCCCGGGGCGGGGCTCGCAAGATCCTTCCCTCCCTGGCCCAGCACTGGGAGGCGGGGCTTGTGGGGCTCCTCCCCCTCCCTCTGCTTGGTCCCTGCAAAGATTGGGGGGGCTGGCAAAGGTCACCCTGCTCCCCAGTCCCTGCAAGTGCTTCCCCGCCCCACTGAGCTAATGGGGGAGGGACCTGCACACACCAGGGCCAGGAGGCCATGCTCTCTGCAGGGTTGGTAGTGCTGCCACCCACTGGCATGCTGAACACCATGAGTCATCCCCCCCCCCCCCCCCCGCAGGGTGACCAGACAGCAAGTGTGAAACACGAATGGGATGTGGGGTAATGGGAGCCTATATAAGAGAAAGACCTGAAAAGCAGGACTGTCCCTCTAAAATTGGGACATCGGGTCACCCTACCCTGTCCTCGGCCCCCAAACCTTGATATTGGCATAAAATAATGAGTTGCAAATAATAAATCGTGGGTTCCCTTTATTTGCCTTCTGGCTGCTGAGCCTTAAGGCACCCTCAGGTCACACGCGCAAGGCAGCTTCTCTCTGCAACCACAAAAGCTAGAAACGTGCACGTATTTTAAAACAGAAGGTAGGAGACTCTGAATCAGAAGACTCTGGGGGCGGAGGTTTTAAGGAAAACACCAACTATCATAAGAGTTGGGATAAAATCACACAAGGATTCTAGTTTTTATTCATTTAATTTACCCATGCTATCATGGTTGCTATAATAATGACATAGTTGCCATAAGGAGCTTAAGATAAGAGCAGATAGAGACTGAATTGTAGAAAGCACTTGGCTGACTCTAGATAGTTTGTGCACAGAAAAGCACTGTGGTAGGCAGCCCTAGCACTGCAGGAATACTTCAATTCTGCAGATCCTGCTGAAAGCCTGGGTTCATATTACATAGCTGCAAATTAATACAGCTAGAAGTCAAATGGATAGATGGACCATAATTAAAATACAGAGGAGTTAGATGCAGTGCAGCTGCACTCAGGTTCTGCTGCACTCAGAAGGATCCAGCCTGCCAGGGTCATTGCTAGCAAAATAGGAACTACTCTGTTCTAGAATGACAGCTTCCCTGTTCTTCTGTGAAAAGTTAAATACAAATCTGGATTTGAATGTAAGCAGAGTCAGGATGAGCTCTACCCTAACATCGGGTGGTGAATTATGGGGGGTGTGGAAAGAATTTCAGGTATTTGCATTGGCACACCCACCTCACCTAGCATAGCCCACAGCAGCCTGGGATGGTTATTTTGACAGCTCTGGGATCCCCAATTTCTTTATTATTGAGGCAGGAAGAATAAAGCTGTCACCCTGATTATGTGAATCAGCAACTATGAGACTGCTTTATGACAGAAATGACTCCACCTCAGTTAAGTAGTACTTGCTAGACAAAGGACATGGGTTCCAAAACCCAGTGAATTAAGAGAGGTTGGGGACTGGTGTGTGTACCTGATGGTATGGGCCCTTTTTGAGGGCCTAGAACAGCAATTGCACCTTCTCCTCTCCCTACTGTTAAAGAGTAGAGCTAATTTTGATTCTATTAGGAGTCCATCTAAAAGCTGCTGAACTGAATTCATGTTGGACCAATGGTGCACCAGCACCAGGGCTCCCCTACTACAAGCTGAAATCGCTGAGTGCTGTGTTAACTAGTGGGGGAGCCTGAAGACCTATTGCTAAGTGGCTGGCAGAGTGGAGCAGTTTGCAGCATGTTGGAGCAGCCCATGGAACAGTGAGTGGAGTGGAGCGGTTTGCGGGGACAGCTGGAGAGACTCGTGGGCTGGCTGGAGGAGCAGCACAGCTGCTGTAGTGGAGCTGGTGGTGGTGAAGGCTGCCGCAGAACTCTACGGAGAGGCACAGCAGTTGGCCTTGGACCGCGTAAGGTGCCCCTTACCACCCTATGTGGGCACCCCCTCCATTTCCACCCAACCTGAGCGGGGTAAAACTCTGCAGATAAACTTTTGAACTCTGGGGTGGCACTGACTAGAGACGTTTGGGGTGATTGGTCTTAAGACCCTAAGGGGGAAAGGACATTGCCAAACGTACTTGGAAGTGGGTTTTTTGCTTATGGTTTGTGTTATAATCCTGTTTGTGGTGTTTCTCCAATATGATGCCACATTGTTTTCCTCCTTTATTAAGAGGATTTTGCTACATTTAGACTCCGTGCTTGCGAGAGGGGAAGTATTGCCTCCTAGAGGCACCTGAGGGGGTGGTGTGTAAGTGTCCCAGGTCGCTGGGTGGGGGCTCGAGCCGGTTATGCATTCTGTTATTGAAACGGAAGCCCTGGATACTGAATCCGGGCCTTGCTGCTGCCAACTCAGAGGGGCAGAAGGGTTACATGAATAATCTACTCTTTTCTTCCAGTGCATTAAGAAAACATGCACAACAGGGAATCTAGTTTAGTTTCAGCTTTATCTAAGAAGAGGGTATGATTCCTAGCCAACAGAAAAAAAAAAAAAAAATTGCTTTCCCTACCCTACCTATACTTGTCTGCCTTGGTAATCAAAGTAAGGAGTAAGCCATTGTTTTAACGGTGCTGAGGTTACTTAGTTTCAGCTCTAGCCAAAGCATCATGATAAGCAAGCTAGTATAGAGAAGCATTTATAAACCTCTAAATCAGTGGTTCTCACCCTATTTACCATTGTGGACCACATATGCAGCTCTCTATGTGTCGTGCATCCACACAATATACACTACCTGTATGTCCCTGAGGATGTCACATGGGCTGCAGCTGTATGTTGATTGGGCTGCAAGCCACCCACAGGCCAAGGACCACAGCTCTAACCCGTGTATCATACATACTGTGATATGTACATATACCTAAGGGTTACATTTGTGGCAATTGCCTAGATAGCAAAGGAATCTATTTATTGGATGTTACTACATCATTTGTACTACTCTATACCAGTACAATATGCAAGGATGCAGTGATGGAATTCAGATTTTTCTTGCTTTATTTACCCCTTAATAGTGTAACAATTCCTCAATATTATAGTACTTCAAAGCAAAAGTTAATAAATGGACTGAAACCTGAAGTGCATTAAATTCTGGTCTGTCTGGTAACATGCTTTCTCCCTATGGGCTGAAAAAGAGATCCTAGAAGCATTAAGCTTATGAAATTAGTGAAATAATTTTGCACTGGCACAGATACATACATTGATGCAGCTAAACCAGTGGCTAAAACACTAACGCAGACAGGCCTAAAAGAGGCCTTGGTAAAGAATTTGTGAATTTAATCAACAAAAAAGTCATCACTGAAGGATGTGAGATATTACACACAATCCCATAGCCACAAATAGTCACTAACCACTTCTTCAGTTCAGTCCAAGGACAGGAAAAAGTAGATGATTAATCTGGCTACCTCAACATATTTAGCCCCAGAAAACAGAATTGCTCTAATAGCATTATTTTAAAAAGCACAGTCCCCAATTAGTAAAAAACCTTCAAAATTAGAGATAAAATATTCATTCATAAATGACAGCACATTTAAGAGTAAAAATCTTTTAATAGCAAAATATTTAAAGTACATAATAAACAGTAGGTTTGAAGTAGCAATTCTATTTGCATAATTTTAAGATTTAGATTGGACAATAAATACAACATTTAAATGTACTGTTAAAAAGATTTATAGACTGTTGTATGTATTTATTGCTTTTAGTGTTTATTGGTTAGCTGAGCCCATTTAAACAAAATGCACTTTGCAAAGCCAAATGCAAAGTTATACATCTAGGAACAAGGAATGCAGACAATATCTACAGAATGGAGAACAGTCTCCTGGAAATCAGTTATTATGAAAAGGATTTAAGTGCTACAGTAAAGAAACAACTGAACATAATCTCCCCATGTGATGCTGTGGCAAAGGGCCAATGTAATCTTTGGAAGCATAAACAAGATAAGGAGTAGAGAGGTGATTTTACCTCTGTATACAGCACTGGTGAGACTGGAAAATACTGCATGTAGTTCTGGTGTGCACACTTTAAAAAAAGATGTTGAAAAATTGGAAAAGTTACAGAAAAGAGCCACAAATTATTCAAGGGCTAGAGAAAATGCTTTACAGTGGAAGACTTAAAGAGCTCTTTCTTCTTAGCAAAAAGATGAGATACTTGATTCTAGTATCTAAGTACCTTCATGGGGAGAAAATGCCAGGTACTTTCTTATTTTGCCTCTCTCTGCTAGATGAATAATGTCTAGAAGCTAAAGCTAAATAAATTCAAATTAGAAATAAGGCATAAATTCCTAACAGTGAGCGCAATTAGCCTTTGGAACAAATTATCAAGGGATATGGTGAATTTTTTATCTCCTGCTGTCTTCATTTCAAGACTCGATTGTTTTTTTGAAGATATGCTGTGGTAAACGTCTGTCTCAGATCTGGACGTTAGCGTCCAAAATCTGGGTGCTTACCTGAACCTCCCCCAAGCTCACTACCAGCTTGGATTTTACTTCGCTGCCACCAGATAAGATTTAGGCTCTTATCAGCCTGGGTTCCCCAAATACTCCTTGGGGGACCCCCTCTGTGGCCTCCCCAACTTCCTTTGGGAAGACCCCCCACGACTCAGAAATCTGAGTCTACCGGTAAGGGAAAAATCCCCCC
>NC_133772.1:44287583-44314907 GCF_003597395.2 Chelonoidis abingdonii
AGCCAAAAACCTCCAGAGGTTCCCACCCTTACTTTTTAAAAATCCGGTTTCCTGATTGGTCCTCTGGTCAGGTGTTTGGTTCCCTTTGTAAACCCTTTACAGTAAAAGAAAATTAACCCTTACCTTACCTTACCTATCTACTTATGACATATGCTTTAGCCAAACACAAGTTAATGAGGTCAATACAAAGGTAACTGGGTGAAATTTAATTACTTGAGTTATACAGGAGATCAGACTAGATGGTCTAATGTTCACTTCTGGCCTAAAACTCTATGAATCTCTTCACATCACAATGTTCTCATAAGTACATTCTTCACTGCATATAAAAAAAAATAACTTAAGATTCTGTTTGGTCCTGTTTATCAGTGCAGATAACAAAACAACAATCTACTTAAAAACCTTCAAAACCAACAAATATCACTCCATCCAGTTACTGTGAGGTTCCCCTTACACTTCTCATTTCCCAAGAGATAACAGTGTTCAAAGTTTATTATATAGTTTAACGTACACTGATATCCTTTCCTCAACTGAACATGAAAAGGGCACCCAACTTTATTTAATGTCTTACAGTTCAGGACACATTTTCAGTGAACAGCTACTCGAATCATTGTCACGTTTAACTAATGACAAGTAAAGCCTGTAAGAGACATCTGAGACGCGGCTATTCTAGATGACATGAGTTGCAGTGAAGATATCTGAACTCATTTCTCTATTTGTTTTACCAGTAGTTTTTATGTTGATATTTTCAAGTTTTCTTAAATCAACAATAAAAAAAATTGGCACCACGCACTAAAATAAAGTTGCGTATAAAAACATGGGGGGGGGGGGGGAGAGATAGCTCAATGATTTGAGCATTGGCCTGCTAAATCCAGGATTGTGAGTTCACTTAGGGATCTGGGGCAAACACAGTACTTGGTCCTGCTAGTGAAGGCAGGGGGCTGGACTTGATGACCTTTCAGGGTCCCTTCCAGTTAGGTATATCTCCATTTATTTATCTACAGAGTTTACAGATTCTTTTGTTTTTTTTTGTTGATAATAGTATACTCATTAGTTTTTGGCCTCTAGTATAGTTATAATATCCTTACTTATTAAATGGTTTACTATGTTTTCATGAGACTGTCTCAGTCCTATATTCCATAGGCTATCTAATAATTTAACAACAGAAGTCTCATTTCCAAATTTGTTTCTCCAAATGATTAGCATCTGATAATATTGCTCTTCAATATTTTTTGGATGTTCAAACGTTGTTTTAGCAATTTCATTATCTGTTAGATGAGTTCTCATAAACGTGTTCCAGTTATGTGGTGGGACTTCTTTTATAAAATAATAAAAACTTTCAATTAATGCTGGGGAGAAAAAAAAAGCATCAATGAATATTTTAAAATAACCGTTTCTATAGATGCCTATGTACACTTGTATAGGTTCTCAGATGAATCCAATTCATCTGCAATACCTTTCCCTTTGTAGTTTAACATTCCCTGACACACAACAAGAGAGTATTTCAGCAATATACTCCATTTAGTCTCACACTGCATTGCTGGCCTATACTGTATCTGTTCAATCAGCTACTGATAAATTGGGAATACAAATAGAGAGGTTTTTTTGTTTTTTTTTTTATACTTTGTATGATAGCTTTCTGCAGAAGATGAAATGCACCATTACAGAGACTTCAGGAAACATCTAAACCTGAAATTTTCTTATGCCATAATAAAATCATAACTAATTTGTTCTAAATGGAATCATTTTATTCCTTTAATATACAACGTAGGTCTTGTCTACGTAGTATGGCACTGTGCAGCAATGGGGTATGAATTGCTCTGCACACCACCGTACTGCATGCGAACTGGCCCATGTAGATCCTGCTGGCATGCACTTAAAGTTCTTTAGTGTGGGTCAGACTGCACTACGTTAATGTGCATTAGGGACTTTTAGTGTGTGCCAGGAGGGACTACACAGGCCAGGTAGTGTGAAACAGCTGCACTTTAACTCACACTCCTCTGATGCACATTGCTGCACTGTGTAAACAGGCCCCAAGTGTAGGATAGGAGCAGAGAGTATAATTTTAAAGAGTCAAGTTGTACCCATATATTTTATGGAATCTGATGAGCATAACCTGAACTGTTATTAAGTTAAAAACAAAAGCCTGTGTATACTATTGAAAGTCAATACAATACAAAGATTCAGTTCAACAGAAGTGGTGAAGCCTGTCCTAAGTGAATACCCAAGGAACAGGTAACCAACTGGCTTCCTATTCAAAATAATTTTTTAAAAAGCTCAAAGATGTCACTATGCATACTTCAAAGTGGTCTCTTAAAATGGGAGGTAGTCTATTGAATATTGAAGATGCCCTTTGTACAGATTTCACTGTAGTTTTAAGGTCCTTGTTCACTTTTGATGGCTTTATGACCACTCTTAGCAATTAATTTTACCCATCCATCTACACAGCTATTAGCAGATTTGGTCTGCCAAGGTAAGTCTGATATCACCAGTACTCTCAATCAGAACATGGTTTACTTCCTTCAGTGCCACACAATATACCAGTTCACTGATATATTTACTGGTATCTGATACATCCTGGCATTTTATTCGTTTGAATGGTAAAGCTCCTGTACAAAAATCTGTTGTATCCTTAACATGACATGCTACAGATTACACTGCTGGTACATAAAATGGATCTTTTACTAGAGCATAGTTAGCTCTAAAAAGAAACTGTTCCTAAAGTTATGACACACTGAATAGTGATCTTTAACAACATGAATATATGATTGTGGTTGCCGGTGATAGCAGGAAACTGGACTCTATGACCCATAACGTAACTTCTAGTCCTATGTCGCATGTCCCTATGAATACATTATGAAAAAGTGATGTCCTTATGTAGATATAATTAATTGCTACGAAATGCGTGTGGGAGGAGAGGGGAGGTGTTTTGTTTTTAAACCAGTTTCTTAAAAGAACGAAAATAAATAAAATGCAGCAATCTGCAGAAGTGCTGATATAGTAAGCAGGACTAAATGTTTGTAAACATTTAAACAAATTAATATCTATTATTTTCACATTCAGATGTCCCATAATTATGTACAATGAACTCAAGACAGAAAGTCATATTTTGCCCAGTACTCTGCAGACTCTTACCAATTTTAGATCCCCAATAAGGTGAGCTATGTGAACTACTCACCTTCTTGAGAAAGCTCTTTAACTATTATATGAGGCCTGGCTTCAGAATCCCTGACCTGCAAGATAAACATCTGTTTATTCAAACAGAACAAAACATTCTTTGCCCATTTACAATCGCTATCCTTGATGTGGTGATTTGATTTCATAGTATCTATAAAGGTAAACCTGAATAAAATGTAAACAAAAACTGCTCAGCCAGAAAATCCAGCTCTTCCACTACCTAATAAGAGAGGCAGCAGTATATCAGTCATAGTATTAACAAAAAAACCTATCTTCCGTGTTGGTAGTGAGCAGTGGAAAGAAAAGGATAGCAGACACTTAACTAAACAATGTTTCTAGGTTGACTGGATGAGTTACAGAAATTTCTGATACCACTTCAACAAACTTACAATTTTTTCCATATCTCCCTTTTAAAAATAAAGATAATGCAAAAGCATCTTTCATATCTTTCTACGTGGTGGGGGGGGGGTCTATTTTATTACCAATTCATTCTGCAATCTAGGATGCTCTAGATGTTAAAAAGAAGAGGCTTTTACATTGCTTCCATAAGATTACACAACAAATTTCATGACACCCTGAGCATTTCTCACTTACCATCTGAGATACGAACATCCCACCATTTGACTGTCCAGGGCAAAAGACAAAATTAGGCTTGTCTGGAGGCTTTACTGGTGCTGAATATCCTGCAGTCCTGTGGTAAGACTCTTCCCCTGAGTTGTTTTCACCATTTAGTAGTAGGCCACTTCTCTCAGAAAATACAACACTGGTATCCTCAGACAATTCATTTCTTAGTGCAGAATTAGGACTATTAACTGCTAAAACTGGTGGACTCTGAACAGAGTTTTGTATCTCTAAAATGGGTGCACTAGTGTTAGCATTCGCCATTTCAGGTGCAAAGAAAATTTCAGTGCTATCCTCAGACTCCTGTAAGGAATAAGAGTGATGTATTAAAGAGTGCTAATTAAGAGTGCTTTATTAAAGCATACATAGCTTTGTAGGCAAGCTCCCAAGAACCTTGCAGTGGAAGAACATTTCCTACATAGTGCTTCATTTGCAAGCCAGCCATCCCACATAAAAATTCAGAAGCTAGTGTTAACAAGTGACAAATAGGAGCAGCTTTAATCACTACAGAATAGCAAAGAAGTTACATGTGAGCTTCTGTGGTTAGGCAAGGGGATTGCCACATCTATCGAAAATAGGATTTATTTATTTATTTTTTAAGAGAAAAGGCTACAATAACTCCGTTAGCACTAAACATCACTCTCCAGCCATGTAACCGACCCCATGCCAAGTGGGCTGAAGGGCAGAGAGGGGAGCTAACCACATTTGGTATTAACTCTGAAGTTTAACAATTGCATTTAAAAATGTAAACATTGACTATTTCACTGCTGATCATTTGAACAGAGATCTGCTCTGGGCCTGTGAGAACATGAGCAGAATAGTTCCCCAGCTCTTACCACTGCCCCAGGTTAAACCGACTGTACTCTTTCTGCATCTTTATTGTAACCTATTTCTTTGCTAGGCCTTTACAGAACATACAAAATAACCCTGCAAGGTCAGAACAAAAAAAAAATGACAAAAAAAGCAGCTGGGTGCTCAGAGAGTTGAGACACTTACTATGGACCTCAAGTTTCACATACAGTTTAAAGTGATCGACTTTCCTAAGGCATCTTGTAGAATTGAGGGTCGTGGAGTTTTTTAAAAAAATAATATCTTTGAACTGTCTCTCTACTTACTATTATTTAAGTAAAAGTCTGTATTAAAAAGGTAACCGAGAAGGTCTCATCTGTGCCTTCCATGATATCTAGTATTAAACTTTAATTCAAATATAAAAATTAGAGCTCCTTACATACCTAATGGAGAAACTGAAGATTTTGCCAAAATTCCCTATGAATTACAATTTTCCTTAAGCAGGTTGTCTTTAAGTAACATATGCAGTTCTTGGCATCTCAATATCAGTGATATTTACAATTGCAGGATTCCAAGGAGAGCAGCAAAAATGATGGGGCTATTATTTATTTGTACTGTGACAGTGTCTCCAAACACGGATCAGGACCCCATACAGGGACTGACTTACGAGGAGAGATTAAGGGTAAAAATCTTGGTCACTTCATGAGTTCTATCAACCTCAAATGAAACTACTCATGTAAGAACACAAGTTACATTTAACATGAGAGAAAAGATAAGGATATAACTATCGATATACATTTGAAGAGTGTAAACACTAATATTTAAGCAGAACTATTTAGGATATCACAAGAGGATATAATTAGAAATAACAGTATGTAGTTAAGTTAACTTTTTCATTCATTTCATTATCAGGAAAAGCTTCCTGACAGAGCCATATTAGGGCTCTACAATATTCTTCGAAGGGAAGTACTGGAAGCTCCATCGTATGAGGCATTTAAAACTAAACAAGACACTAAAGAATATATTATATTGTAGAGAACAATCCAACATTAACAGGAAGTGAACTAGATGACCTAAAAGTTTTGAGTTTTCGTATGAAGTGAAGAAAAGTGTCCCAACATACAACAGCAATCAGGACAGAGAAAGTGACTAAGGTATGCCTCATCTATAGTTGAACAGATCGTTTCAATTTTTAATTAAAAAGAATTTTTATGCAATTAAAGGTAAAAGAAAAAAAATGGCATGTGTCCAAAGGAAACTTACCACATCTTTTTCTGCATCTTTATTTTCTGAAACACACGAAGAATATAAATTAAACTCTCTCTACTAAGTTATATTGTTTAACTATAGCTGAATTAGTACGTTGCGTACACTACATAACTCTCTGACACAGATTCTCAATCTCAACCAGAAGTTTAAATGTAGGTAAGCTGCAGAGCAGGCTGACAAGTTCAAGGAACTGAAGGACTCCCTTCTGCCAAATCTACTGGAGCACGAATGGATGAGGCACACTATACATGCTAGACAGATATTAATCACGAGTTCCATTTGGGGTCTAGTTCCACTTAAATCTATTCAGAGTCTATGATCTTTAAAAATTTTTAGGCCTCAGTTCCAAAAGCTAGTCAGAGACCTGGTTTACACCTAAAACTTAGGTCCACCTAGCTATATCACTCAGGGGTGTGAAAAATGTCATGCCCTGGTGCAACACAATTAGGCCAAGCAAAACTCCTGCTGTAGATGCAGCTAGGATGGAAGCAGGCCCGCTGACAGCAGTTCCGGGTCCCAGGGCAGAACAGTCAATGGGCCCTCAAGCATGCACAAGTCACGCTTGCGCGGACGCAGTCCACCTGACATTTGGGCGGTGCTGCACCTGTGCTGGCTGGTGCCCAGTGAGCTGCCAGCTGCGCTGGCTGGGCGCGCTCTTCTGGCATGCCAGGGCTTCCACATGCGTGCCCAGTAGGGTTGCCAACTATCTAATTGCACAAACCCAAAGACCCTTGCCCTGTCTCTCTCCTGAGACCACACTCCTGTCCTGCCCAAAGCCTCGCCCCCTGCTCACTCCAGCCCCCCTCTCTCTGTCGCTTGATCTCCACCACCCTCACTCACTTTCACCAGGCTGGGGTAGGGAATTGGGGTGTGGGAGGGGGTGCAGGGTTGGGGTATGGGAGGGAGTTGGGATGCAGACTCCAGGATGCGGGTTGGAGTGCAGGAGGGCCTGTGGGGTGCAAGCTCTGGGAGGGAGTTTGAGTGCAGATTCTAGGCTGGGGAAGGGGGTTGGGGTGCAAGATGGGTGTGGGGTTTGGATCTGGGAGAGAGAGAGAGAGAGAGAGAGAGAGAGAGAGAGTTTGGGTGCTGGAGGGGGTGCGGGCTTAGGAGGGAATTTGGGTGTGGGGTGCAGGCTCTAGGTGGAGCAGGAGAATGTCAGGGGGTCAGCACTTACTTTTGGGAGCTGCCCAAGGTGACTGACATACCCCTCTGGAAGCGACTCCTAGGCGGGGGAGCCCAATGGGTCTCCATGCGCCGCTGCCCACAGGCACCGCTCCCGAAGCTCCCATTGGTCACAGTTCCTGACCAATGGAGCTGCAGAGTCAGCTCTCAGAATGGGGGCAGTGCATGGAGACCCCTTCCCCAAGGGCCGCAGGGATATGTCAGCCGTTTCCAGGAGCGGTGCAGAGGCTTGGAGCGAGGGTGGGCAGAAGCCATAAAGACAACCTCTGTTCTTACTTCATTTAGCTTTGGAAACTTGAGTCTCTGTGTATCTCAGGTTATCCACAGAAAGGAATTTTAATTACCTTTATTTGTTTTATTATATGATATCCTTTTCTTAAATAAAAGAAGGCACCCAGCCACAAAAGCAATGAGCACGATGACCCCAGCAATCCAACCTCCAGTAGTTGCAGTCCCTGCAAAAAAAGCAAGCAAGTTTGAAATACTAAAGCCACCCATAAGACAGTTGATTTTGCAGTGTAAGAATGTTGATGCTGCACACAACAATGGAGACAAATGCCTGTAAAATCCAGCAGTTTGTTACAGTGACACTTCTAGTCTCTGCCCCAAGAAAGCCACCATCTCACAGATATTAATACACCATTAGAGTATCTAGATGCTGGTCTGTGTCAGTGCAAATTAAAAGCTAGTAGAAGGGAATCTACAGGCTCTAAAGGGGAAAAGCAATTCAGTGCATTTTCTCTCTTTTCAGATTTATGCCACAATACAGATATTTTTCAGGTTTTAATATTTAACTTGAGTATTTGAAGGGTACTACCTATAGCTTTAAACTGTGTTAATGTGACACCTTGGAAAGGCATGTCCACTATGTAATCCTTTCCACTGAGACAAGTCCCCTGTACTAGTTTAATTACCACAAATATTGGTCGGTTACACAATCCACACTTGGAGAGTCTTTGTCTCCATCTAGCGGCTGCCAGTGTGAATTACGTAGGCTCATCAAACACACAGTGGGATTTCAAAGCCTCGCTTTTATAATCTGCTTCTGAATTATCTACAAAGAGTCAGAAAGTCATCAGACCTCCCTAAGCATAGTTTATACTGTACCTATAGGAGGATGGCCACACTCCAGGTCAACTGTAGCATTGCATTTTTGTACAATTTCTTTCCCTTCTGGGCACCTAAAATTGATGATAAAAATATTATGTTACAAAATAAAATCTGTACTCATGCTCACTCCTACTCTCATAGGAATAATTTATATACATGGACAGAATGTGCAAATTAAAAAAAAAAAGTAGTCTGTTCTCACTAGTCACTAAGAAAAAGTACTTGAAAAACAGATGAAGAATAAAGGATGCTAGAAGATTACGTGGCACCACAGCAAAAACATAGAAGTCCATAGGGAGAGATTAATGTACACAAATATTTATTCAAAAAAGGAAAAAAATACTGAGACGAAATGGTAACTAATCACGTACATAGCCTCCTTCAACAGTTGGCTCCATGTTATAAAATTCTGGGTAGTTCTACTGACATTAGCTGTCCTAACTGGTAGTCCCCCAAAGCCTATTCAAATGTGGGAGGTGAAGGAATCAGGAAACATGTTGGGAACATTTGCGTCCAGGCAGAAGCATCAAACAGGACACCAATACTTATCTCTCTCACACACACACAGTTCTAAGCACTGATCCTGCAAACACTCAGGCATGCATTTAACTTCAAACACATGAGCAGCACCATTGACTTCAAAGGTAAACATGTGGGTAAACATTTAGAGGAGCTAGGTTTTACTTTTTACTGTACTATATGGAAGACAATTGCCTAAGTCAGTTATTGTACATACTTTGACTTGCATCTGTAACACATCTCACAGCCTAGAGTAGGACAGAAATAGCCTGGCTTGCACTGACATTCAGTATTGCTCGTTGAAGTGCAGGTGCTCACAGTTACTTGATCTGAGAAAAATAAGAATCATACAAGTTACATACATAATCAAACTGAACTTGTGATTTCTTTTCTACCACGCATAAGTTATTTTAAAAAAAGTGCAAATCTTCTTAAATCTATGAAAATAAGCAAGGGGACTGAGGCAACAGATTTTTCTGCGGAACAAAGAATATCAAAGCTTTTGCCCACAGCAACCCAAATGTATTTACAGATCAGCCCAAGCTTTGTATTATACCTTCTTTGCACAGTTTACATCGTATGCATTCGTCCAGGCCATTTGCATAAGCAGTATAATCCTCTCCATCTGTGCAAGGGTAACAAATTCCTTCAGTATGTGGAACCGTGCAGTGTTTACTAACGTAAGTGCCTGTATAAACGGAGAAGCAGAAATTCAACACTATAGCTGTATCTCTCAAGTAGTATTAGGATATAGTTAACTGGATTCAAGCATACTGCAACATGACTCCTTTCAGCCACTCCTTGCAAGGAGTGGAGCTGAATGAGATTCAGTATACGCAACAAAACCAGGAAGAACACTTAGACGTCAGCGGCCAGATAACATTAGAAAAACAAGTAAACAACTAGAAATAAAAGGCCAATAGGCTTGGGGTTTTTCCTCCTGTATAGATAGAGCGGAAAATGTTTTACAAAAATTTCCACCAATAATATTTCCCTGTTTTTTGGTGATCTTTCTGATATACTCTACTTATAAAGATGTCTGTATTTTATTTTTAAATGGAAGGTTTTAGCAATAAAATAATTGTTTCAATGTTTTTCTTAGCTCTATTTGGACACATTCACATCCCTATTTGTTAATAAGTAGTTTGTCATAGTTCAACACAACAGTTTGTGCTCAGAACAGGCTAGGAATAGATTAGTGAAAGTGCCTCAGGTGAGACTGATGTGGTAGGTAGTGTGTAGGGAAGCTCATACAGCTCTGGCTAATGCTATCTCTCTCTGTAATTAGCTCCTCACTGAGTGAAATCCACCACACAAGAGGCCTACACTGCACTTAAATCCTACTTGTGGTTCCACTCTTGCAGTTCATACCATATTGAGAGCACTCCGATAGGCCGCTGTGCCCATCTGCTATCAATTGGGCAATCAGGGCCTAAGTCCTTAAAACAGGGTTCAAGTCACATTGCCTTGTTCAAGGTCTCTGCTTAAGGGTGAATTTGACACTTACGTACTAAATTCACTCACAAGATTTAGAAAGCCACAGGGCAAACCTCATGAGATTATAACAAATTGAGGATAGAATGCTCCTTGGCACAAAACTAAGTGAAAATGGCCCTATAAAAATGAATGAATTTTACACCCATTTCCAAGATGGACATGCAAATAGTTTACAAAATAAAGTAAGTTTTGCATGTAGATTTAAAATACTCAGCAGAAATGTTGTGTGTTGGTATTGACTATATCTGACAAGCATTATTACAATTAGGTGATGCTGGGGGAATAAAATGTGTGGTCAGGACATTGGTTCAGTTTTCAAGAGTTAAGACAAAGCTGCAGAGTGGATTTGATTTAAATCACTAGTCAGGAAGATCGATTTAATCATGGTTTTCTTCATAAAAGTGTATTCTTATTGGTTGTTATAATCTTAACACATTCTGCACAACTCAGAGATAGATGTAGGTTTCATTTTTAGAAGGTACACACTGTACATTTTTAAACAGTGATTTATTTTCAAAACTTTTCAGATTTGTTTTCTGATATAGCTGTAAAACTAATGATTGTTTGGCTATTTCATTCCCCAAAGGTAATTGAAGCAGATATTTATGAAGTCACTTGGAGGTGAACTATCTCCAATTCAACAGGTTAATCATTAGTATTTGAAGAATTTTCTTGCCGTGTTGTATTAGGAGGAGAACAGACAGACAGACATTTAAATTGTTTTATTTAACTAAAACAGTAACATTAAGTATTCTGGATTTTTTCTTCAACAGCAAACATATAATATTTTATCAAAACAATCACATGTCCCTCGCTTCTCACATTTATCTCCAGACTTCTTGTCCAGATCTATTCTGCCCCCAACAATCATTTATTCACTGAACTTTTTGAAACTTCATACTTTTAGAGAGAGGTAAGGGGTTGACTCTGTGTACACAAATTTGCAGAGGGACAATAGAGTTGAGGTCTGTTCGTTCTCACCCCCCCTCTATTTTTTTTTTTTTTTTTGTTAACAAACATGTTACTTCTGATACAAATCTACAGTTTGAGAACTGCAAAACTAAGCATCTCTGATGGGATCTTCTAGACTGAGCACAGAGTCTCATTGGGTAGATAGAAAGATTAACCCAAATAATCTATACAGAAGCCTGTGGAACCCATAAAATTGAGTCCCTAATCTATGAACTATAGGAACTCATTTACAAAACTTTTCTTAAACATTACATTAATATATTGTCTCATACTATAGAATTAGAATTTATAATCCTTATTCCATGATGAGAGATCTTTGAGCTATAACATATCTTTAGATAGGTCTTTTCCTCAAAAAGCATTTTATCAAAAAAACCAATTTACATAAAAAATCTGTTTTAATTTTTTTTTTAAAAAAAATTGATTTTTATCCACCCTGCAAAGCTGTAACAGCTTCCTTCAGTATTGATTTAGACTCTTTTATAGCATGCCCACGTTTCCTGACCGACTGCCAAGATCACCCAGCCACACCCTATTTTGTGAAAAACTGGACACCATTCTGAAGTGAGCTGTATCGCTGAATAGGAGGACGAACAGCATAAAATGGCCCTCACCGGCTTTTGGAACATGCATTGTTCTCTCACTGTTTTTATCTTACAGCACAAATACTAACCAGTACACACATCTCTGAAAAATGCTTTGTTAGCCAAGTGAACTACAGATCATTAAGTGCTTACCAGCAGGACAGTATTTACAGCAGTAGCCTTGATGCAGATATTCTCCATCACCACAGCTGTGCCTGCTTGGCTCTGCTCTACTCTCAGATATTGCTGAGGATTCAACCTATGGAAAATACATGGCAATATGTTGAATGAACAACCCCCCCATGACATTGTACATTCTCAGTGAGAGGCCTATGAACATATTGGGTTATTCTAAAGACTTCAACCAGAAACAGAGGAAACACAAATTCCCTCTTGATAAGTTTTCAAGTCATGCGTACCTGAAGCAGTTCAGTAAAGGTAAAACAGCATGATGGGGACATGAGCAATGTAAAGTAAGTAACAGAATACATTAAAAAACCACCACCAAAACCCATCACACTGTAATCTCAAGGTGGGCTTTGTTTTTGCAAGAATGCTTAAAGGTGAACTCTGAAAAAGGGAAAAAAAAAAAAAAAAAAAAAAATAAAGTTAAATAGGCCTGTGCCCTTTACAGCAGATTAAAAGGGAGCTTGAAAGGAGTTCTGGGTTTAACATTTTCCTCCCTTCCCCCAAACTCTGAAGGGCCTGGTCTACACTATGCGCATTTAACCGAAGTTTAGCGCGGTTTAAACTGATTAAACCCTGCACGCGTCTCACCACAACAGGCCCTTTAATATCGATTATTAAAGGCTCTTAACTGGTTTCTTGTACTTGCCTCCCGACGGAGGAGTAGCGCTTGAGTCGGTATTGCCCAGTCGGGATTAGGGTTAGTGTGGCCAGCAAATCGACGGGTATCTGCCTCTCAGGTGGTATCACCCCACAAATGCACCATTGTGACCGCCTTGGACAGCATTCTGAAATCGTGTCCAGTGGCCAGGTAGACAGGAAAAGCCCCTGCAATTTTGAATTTCATTTCCTGTTGCCAGATCGGGAGCTTGGTAGATTCAGACGGGTGGCGCAATGCAGTCCCAAATCCAAAAGAGCTCCAGATGGACCTGTACAGGAGATACTGGATCTGACTCAATGTATTGGGGAGACACTCTGTTGCTATCAGGCTCGTTACGAAGATGAAATGACAAAGGCATTTGGAAAATCTCAGGCTATGATAACAGGAGTCCACAGGCACAGTGCTGTGTATAAGCGTAAAGGAAAGCCAAAGAATGGAAATGGACGTCATAAGGGAGGGAGGGTTACTTGATGACTCCAGCTATCCACAGTCCCCAAAAAGTATTTGTATTCTGGCTGGAAGCTCGGCCAGTGCTGAAGGGTCAAAAGCATTTCCGGTAGCTTGTTCAGGGCATGTGTTCATCATTTACACCCTTCCGCCCCCCCGAAGAAAAGGAAAAAAAAAAAGTTTCTCGGCTTTTTTCAATGTCACCTTTGTCTACTGCATGCTGCTGGTAGACGGGGTGCTGCAGCGCTGAACACCAGCATCCCCTTCCCGACGGCAGACGGTACAATATGACTGATATCCGTCCTCATCATCAGCCCGTGAGTGCTCCTGGCTGGCCTCAGTGAGGTCGGCCGGGGGCGCCTGGGTAAAAATGGGAATGACTCCCAGTCATCCCCGGCAGATGGTACAGAACAGCTGGTAACCGTCTTCATCATAGCAACTGGAGGCTGAGCTCTATCAGACTCACTCTTTCATGTCTAAAGAAAAGATTCTGTACTGCCTGGACAATCATAGCAGCTGGAGGCTTCCTCTCCCTCATTTTCTCACTAAAAAGTCAGTGTTTCTTATTCCTGCATTCTTTATTATTTCATCACACAAATGGGGGGACACTGCCACAGGAGCCCACCAAGAGGGTTGGGGGAGAGGGGAAGCAACGGGTGGAGTTGTTGCAGGGGCACCCCGTAGAATGGCATGCAGCTCATCATTTCTGCGGGATCTCTGGGGCTCTGACACTGAGCAGCTGTGCTCTCTGGTTCTCTAGTACACTTGCCCCATATTCTAGGCAGGACTGACTATTTTTAAAACAAAACATAAAGAAGGGAATGACCCCGGGAGTCATTCCCATTTTTGTCCATGCGCCCCCGGCTGACCTCAGCGAGGCCAGCTAGGAGCACCCATGACAGCAGCAGACGGAACAGAACGACTGATAACCGTCATCTCATCGACAATTTACAGTGGCATGGCAGACGGTGCAACAGGGATGGTAACTGTCTCTGCTACCTTGCAAAGGCAAATGAATGCTGCTCTGTAGCACTGCAGTACCATGTCTGTCAGGAGTATCCAGTACACATACGGTGACAGTGACAAGGCAAAAAGGGCTCCATGGTTGCCATGCTGTGGCGTCTGCCAAGGCAATCCAGGGAAAAAGGGCGCGAAATGATTGTCTGCCGTTGCTTTCAGGGAGGAAGGACTGAGTGACGACATTTACCCAGAATCTCCCGCGACACTGTTTTTGCATTGGGATCTCAACCCAGAATTCCAATGGGCGGGGGAGACTGCGGGAACTATGGGATAGCTACCCACAGTGCAACGCTCCGGAAATCGACGCTAGCCTCAGTACATGGACACACACCACCGAATTAATGTGCTTAGTGTGGCTGTGTGCACTAGACTTTATACAATCTGTTTTACAAAACCGGTTTATGTAAAATCAGAATAATCCCGTAGTTCAGACGTACCCGAAGGGTCAGGAATATCAAGTTTGGTCTTTCTTGATTTTGCACGACCACTGGGCAGGCCTGAGAGCATGTCTATTGTGTGCTCTGTTACCTCTGCAGAAGGCGCAAAAGCATTAACTCAAGTTAAATAAATGTTAACAAACAAAAGCAAAATGAAAAGTGTCTGACGGTGTGATTAGAACTCCACATCTCTTTGACTATTAGTTCACATTACCATTGCTTTAGTTCCCCAGTCTTCCAGCTTACCAAGGACCTCCATTTCCAGTGTGAAAAAACAAGGTAGAGAATTACAAGAGAAAAAAACATATCACAACTTTCAGGCCACCTTCACATAACACAGAGCAGCAAAAAAGGGACAGACTCCCAATTCGCCCCTCTTTACAAGTGACCTATAACACTTCTCCCTGCCTTTTTGTACTAAATATACAGTACAGTCACATCTCAGGAGCGTAACACATACTCAGAAACTGGATCCCTAGCAAAAGAAAATTACATTTGTTACTAAATAAAATAAATAATAAATACACACTTCAGTAGTAACGTTCTCCTGAGGATCTACATGTTGACTTTAAAAAACACATTAATTAAAAATCCTTTCAACATCCTAAGCCAGGAGACAAATATGAATCCCTACTGAGGCACAGAGCAATTTGTTTAGCAATTTGTCAGTGACTCATGATTTTTATTTTCAAGAGGAAGGATGGCCCAGGAGTTAGTGCTCTAGCCCAGGATTCAGGAGACGGGGTTTAATTCCCTACTCCAACGCAGCCTTCCTATAGCACACTGGACTCAGTCTGTGTCTTGGAGCTGGTCTACACTTCAGTGTAGACACTTCCTACAGGAAGGGTATTTAATCCACGTTCTTAGGAGACAGTAGCTAGTTTGATAGAAAAATTGTGTTTCCCTACCACCCTGTGCTCCTCCATCTGTCTGCTGTATGCATGTATTTATCTCGTCACATATTTAAATTGTAAGCTCTTTGGGCACAGACCTTCCTTTTGTTATGTGTATGCTACCCAGAGCAGAGCAAATGGGGTTCCTGATCCCTACTTGGAGCCTCTACAGCAGTGGTTCTCAAACTTTTATACTGGTGCCCCTTTCACACAGCAAGCCTCTCAGTGCGATCCCCCCTTATAAATTAAAAACATTTTAAAATATATTTAACACCATTATAAATGCTGGAGGCACAGCGAGGTTTGGGGTGGAGGCTGACAGCTCACAACCCCCCATGTAATAACCCTGTGACTCCTTGAAGTGTCTCAACCTCCAGTTTGAGAACCCCTGCTCTACAGCAAATACAAGCAGCATAGCAAGGCCAAGCTAAACTGTAGTAGGAACTGTAAAAACAGAATTTAGGGAGTTTATATTTAAAACAAAAATCAGAGATCATCCATCCTTGACCCCTTCCACTGATAGATGCTTCATCACACTCCCTCTTTCTCTGAAAGAGCTTTCCTTTCGGAAACATGCAGGATCAAGAGAACATAGAAGTTCTTCTTTTATCACTACAACAGTTACAGAGCTAATAATAGGCGCTCCCCAACATGCAGGAAAGGGCCAGTTTGGCATTCCAGAGTGCACCACAGTGGAACCAGGGGCAGGTTGAGACCAAATTTAGGGGGTTGCTGCTCTGAGCCCACATTGTTTCTGTGACTCAGATGTGCCTGACTTGTGAAAAGGGAAAGGTGTGACTCTGGCCAGTTCCTGGAGCTGGGAGGACATGCATCTTGTCCTGGCAGGCTAGCACACATCACCGATGTCTTCTGCAGCTGAGAATTGATGGGGGAATGGTCTGAACATTTGTGATTAAGGGCCAGGCCAGGATTAGGAGAAGCCAATTTCTTGTTTGATCTCCTCTGATTAGCAATCAAGCCGGCTTCAGACACACCTTTGCTGTGATTCAGAAAAAAAAACAACTAAAAGTTTTATCCTATCTCCTGGTCCCCTATAAAACCAAGTCCACGTGCCACATGACTAAGATTGCCAACTAACACTGCAGGATAGTCCTGGAATCTCCAGAAATTAATGATTCATATTTAATTACAGATTATGTCATGTGATGAAACCTCGGATATTAAGTCCAACCAAAATTGGCAACCCTCCCTTTGGCACGGCTCGGCTCGGCTCAGCATTTCAGAGAGTTAGTTTCTATTATTCAATAGAATTTAAAAGTTTTCCTTAAAGCAAGAGAGATCATCCCCGCCCCAAACGCAGAAAAGACTGCACCAGCAGCCGGGAAACACTTGGCCCCAGGAGATTGCGCCTTCCCCACAACCAAACCCCCTTTTCCGCCCCCCAAGCAGCGTCCCACCCCCGGCGCCCAGAGCCCGCGGGCATGCGGAGGCAACGACCCCTGGAGCTCAGCCAGCCCGGCAATGGGCCGAGGCAGAGGGCTAGGCGTTCCCCAGCTGCTGCTTGCGGGCAGCCCCCCTGCAGAGCTCCGGTGCCCGGCGATCAGCACGGCCCCCAAGGGACAGGACCCAGGCGGAGCCGCCCCCCGCGCTGCCCCGCACTCACCCCCAGCAGCAGCAGCAGGAAGAAGCGCCCGGCTCCCATAGCGCGTCCCGGGGAGCTGCCTGCCGGGCCTGGAATCACGGGAAGCGGCTCAAAGGCTGGATCATGTCCTGGGCGGAGCCTGCACCTCTCCCGCTGCCGCCCCGATGCAATTAGTTGCCTTAGAACCTTCCCGCCGGAAGGCCGCTGAGCCGGGGTCTGGTGGGGTGGAGCCCGTCCCGCTCCTCTTCCCCTGCCTCCACCCCTGCCTTTCTCTGAATGCGTTAAGTAACGGAGCTTTGAGTGATTTTCTTTGTGGCCTACCCCCTCCCATGTAACTGCATCAAACAGACAAAATTAAGGATCCCCTCCCTGGCTGCCTTAATTTATAGGCAGCCCTTCTCCTTCCACCCCCTCATTCGTAGCACCTGAGCAGAGGTCTCAAGTTAAAATTGACTTCCCCTTTTTCCATTATAGATGTCCTGGCTAATATAATACACTCCTGGCATAAAAATGGCATCTATGGCTACTGCAAGCCCAAGAACACAGGGTGCAGAGAGCATTTTTTCCTAACATCAGAAATCCTTCTGTGATAAACAGACCAATGATGAGCCATCCTAGCTGCTGAGAAAACAGGCTAAATGAGCAGGGTGTTATATGCTGAATTATACACTGCCTTTAATACAGTCCATGGGCTTAGGTCACTGCTCATAACTACTGATAACCCTAATCAGAATAAGGGCACTATCATGCTACGCGTTGAATGCAGGTGCAGACACATGCAGTCCCTTACTCAAAACGATGATAGTGTAAAAAGCATGCTGCAGTTAACTGGGCCACCAATGCCATGTCCACACTTAAGGAAAAGAAAAAAAAAGTGTTAAAAGAAGATTGGTTATCTGTAAAATCCTAGTGCAGCTAGGACACATTTTAGTTTCACTTCAGGGCAGCTGGTTAAAATGAACACAGCTACTTTTCCCTAGTGTAGCTGTGTCTAGAAATTAAGTCACAACATTGTTGCTGAGATCTTTTCGCTATAGGGAAAAAATGCCCCAAATCCAGATTTTATGGAACTAAAGCCGAGGGTTACAGCTGCTTATAGCTGCAGTGAATTTGACCCCTGACCTTTAAGGCTGGAGCATTCACTTAAAAAAAAATTCACCAGATACTAAATAGTAGCTACTTTTGTCAGATAGCAAGTACCAAACCATAGAGGCAAAGGTATATTGATCTCACATTACCTTGCTATGTGTAAGTGGGGGAATGGTCCCACTATTGTGGGAAACTTTCCTGGCTTCTGCACTACCCCAGTGAAATGGGCTAGTGGAAGGATTTGAGTCCTCACTCCCACTTCCTTTACCCAGAGGCCTCCCTACCCTTGAGGACTCCCCTTCCACTCTCATGTCTGGCAGAGTCCTTGTAACCCCAACAAGGCTGGGCCCCAGATTCCTGGGGGGGCTCGACCCACAACCTTGCTGTGGTCACCTAGGACAGGGGCTAGGGTGTCCCAACTCTGGGGTACTCTCTCCGCACTGGACGCTTCCCTGACCCAATGATCATTACATACAGTTTAAATCAAATACAATTTATCTAATCAGTAATTAATTTAAAAAGGAATAAGGAAAAATGGGAAAGGTTAAAGGAAAACATCACCCTGCTCTGTGGCAGGGAACATTACAAACAGTGTCTCTGGAACATCAGAGCAGTTCAGTCTGTTCCTTGTAGGCCCTGGGCCTCCTTCTCAGGCCCTGGCTGTGCTGCAGGGATGCTGTGGCTTGGATATTTGCTCTGGCGGTGGCCACACGCTCTCAGGCTATAGGTAGCAGGCAGAAGCAGCGCCAGGGTTTTTGCCGCCCTAGGCGGCAGCGCTCCTCCTCTGAGCATTCAGCGGCAGGGGGTCCTTCCGCTCCGGGTCTTCAGGGCACTTCGGCAGTGGGTCCCGGAGCAAGTGAAGGACCCGCCGCTGAATTTCCACCAAGGGCAGCAAAATGCTGCCCCGCAAATCCTGCTGCCCTGCCTAAGGTTGCCTGGTGGAAGTGTGACCCTGTTGGCAGGACCCTTCTTTCTAGCGTTGCCCCTACCCCATCACAGTTACAATCCCCCTCCAAGTCTGGCCTGCAGGGTCGCTTGGCTGGGGCATCTCCCTGCACTGGGCCCACTGCCCAGGGTCCCCCTCGCTTTCCCCAGCTGCTCACCACACCTGGCTCCGGACTGCGCCAGCTCCAGCTCCATTCTGCCTTAGCATGGCGGCTGCTGCTGCTGCTCTGCTTCCAGGGCTGCTTCTCTGGCCGCTCTGGCTCTGGTTGCCACAGCTCTCCTCCCAAGACAGGTCTGCTCTGTGGACTGCTTCTGTGACTCTGCTTCCAGCAGTGACCTGCTTCTCTGGATCCTCTGGATCTGGCAAGCTCTGCTCCCTAACTCAGCTTAGGCCCCTGCTTTCTCCTTACCTTAGCCTCACTCTGTCTGACCCAAGCAATTCCAGCTTACCTGGAGTACAGGACTTCCCTGGCCTGCTGATTAGCCTGCCTACCCTGTCAATCAGGCTGACCTGGAGCATTGGCCTCTCCCCATTGTTCCTGTGGGCTGTCAGTCTCTAGGTCTTGATTTCCCATTGACCCTTTCCCTTTCTTTTGGCCCTGGGAGTTAGCCCACCAAAACACCCCCAGTGAATGTTAGTAAGGGGACAACAGTCCTCTTACCTATGGCTCATGCAACTGTGATGTCTGTGGGAGAGGCCTATGCCCACCCATAAACAGGGTCATTAGAGTACAGGACTCAATATGACCACTTGTCTAAGGTACTTATATGGGTCCCATTGCTGGAGTATTTGAGTACCTCACAATTCACCATTTGTACAGCTGGAAGGGAGGAAAGAGGTAGAGTGACTTACCTAATATCATTCAACATTTGTGGCAGAGCAGGGACTTGAACTCCAGTTTCCTAAATCCTAGATTAGTGCCCTGACCATTAGACCACCTTTCTTCTCTTCCTTATACACTTTTAATCTCCTTTTTACAAATTAAAGGCCTAATGCAACTCCCATTACATTTAATGAGAAATGGCTCAAGCCCTAAGGCCACAAATTTTGCAAACTCTTATGCAAAGCCAACCCCACTAGAGGACAAGGCTGTATGCTTTTAGTCGTTTTTGCACATTATCATAATTGTTTATTAAATTCCAAGCAGTTGCACTTTAAAACATGGGGACTTCACAGCTGTTATTGATAGTAGGATTTGGCCTGCAAAACTTTTATTATGGATGAGCTGCTTCCCAGTTCTAAACTGCATGAGAAGATAAAAGTATACTAAAATTCCCTAATATTACTTTTCAGTTTAAGCAATTCCTTTGGGCGTATCAGGCAATTGTGAATCGCAGGAAAGGTGGTAGGCAAGGCATGGTTTCAATTGTGTCCATTTTGCCATTTAATTTGAGGGATTATCCTCTCTGAAGGTGGAATAAGTAGTGTAATATAATCTCATGGCTTTACTCCGATCAGTGGTTAGCCCCCAAAACAGTAACATCCTGTGATTGAAAGATAAAGGCGTTTCTCCTCTAGTTTGTATGGAAGGGGCTTGTACTTTTACTACAAGGACCAGCATTGGATCCTCATGGATGACCATGACAAGTATTTTCCATCTATGCTATTTACTAAAAATGGCTCATCTCCCATGCCCATATGAATGTTCCCTTTCTGATTTCCATCTACAGTAATTACTTGTTGATTTTAATCCAGCTGCTGTTTTAGTGGGATATATGGTGTTTTTTTCTATTTCCGTTTAAAAACAAAAAACAGAATGTTGATTCCATGTGGGAAACAGTGATAGATTTGGGAGACTTCCCTCATACCCCCCGGTGATGTGAAATTGGTGTATGTAGGTAACACTTCATTGGTTGCACTGCAAATCTCTTTGCAAGAACCTTTATATTACTAATAGGATTAATAACATTTAATAATAGGTTCTAATTGAATTCCTTGAGGGTGCATATTGTTTCTTAAAGTGGAAGAGTTCTAACAACTTCAAGCATTTGCTTACTGAGCACCCGCTATTGGCTTCCCAATCAGCACCCCTGCTCTTTAGTTCAGACTGTTCTTGATATTCTTTTCCAAAACTTATGTCATAATCATATCCTGAAGACATAACACTCCTGCAACGGAGAACAGGTTTCTATCAGCACATTCCTTGCTAATCTAATGCAAGGCCTGGAAAGGAGATCAAACACAAAACTATAAAAACATAAGAAAAAGGCACAGACAGCACTGACAGATGGGAGAGGCCACATAAGTGTCTACTGCTGAAAACAAAGAGCTTGGAGGCAGGTTTGGAATGAACAACATTGTTTAGAAAGTGGACACTGGAACTACACCTGTCTGTGAAGCAGCTAAGGCCAAGATTTTCAAGAGTAACTAGTGACCTTGGAAATCATTCAGGGAAGACTAAACACATACACTAAATGTTTCAAACATTAAGGCACTGCCACAGCTGTAAAAAAGAAAAACAAAAAACAAAAAAAAAACTACCTCCATGAGGGGAGTAGCTGCCAGCACTGGTGCCCTGTCTACACTGGCAAGTTACAGGGCTGGAACTTGCAGTGCTCAGAGGTGTTTTTTCACACCCCTGAGTGAGAATATTGCAGCACTGTGAAGTGGCAGTGTAGACAAGGCCTTAGAGATGCTTGATTTTTAGAAAGTGCTGAGTTCCTGCCCTCCGAAAGCTGGCCCCCCTCATGGATATTAAGGCAAGAAGGGATCATTCTCATCAACTAGTCTGACCTCTTGTATGTCACAGGACATATAATTTCAGTTACCCCCTCTATTGAACCCAACAACTGTGTTTGGCTAAAGCATACCCTCCAAAAAGGCTCTAGTCCTGATTTAAAGAGATGAAGAGATTGAGAGTTCACCAATTCCCTTAGTAATTTATTCATAACGTTAAATCACTTAGAATTTGTGTATAATTTCTAATTTAAGTTTAAGTTTGTCTGACTTCAGCTTCCAGCCATTGGTTCTTGCTATGCCTTTCTCTGCTAGATGAAAGAGCCCTTTAGTACCATGTATTTTCTCCCTGTGAAGGCATTTTTCAAGAAGGTGACAACTACGGTGGATCTTTAAGGTGTTTTGAGCAAGACAGACACTCAAAAATCACTTGTTACATTTGAAAAGCATGGCCTAATCTGAGAGAGTCAGACAAATATCAGGTCATAAAATTTTGCTATTTCCATTCCATGCAAGATAGAGAACATCCGCCAAACATTTCCATGAACACCATCCACGAGCTGTTGCTCCTCTTTCAGGGAGGAATACAACTCATTGTGTCACTCGGAACTTAGAAGAAAAAAGCATTCCATGCTGTGTTCATATGGTAGACAACTGTACATCTATTACTGTATATTATCTATTGGGAAAGCATGACAACTCATGCAATGCGTGAGTTAACTGCTACAAAATGAGAAAAGTCCCAAACACAGATAATTCAAAGAAATTGTCACTGAAAGTTCTGTGTAATTTTATTTCAACATATCAAGCACAAACAGGTTTCCCCTAACTGGGGAACATGACAAGGAATGTAGTTAAAAATTTGGAAACATTTACATTTAAAGTTTGCCAGTCTGGCACCATCACTAAGTATTTTAAGGCTGTATACATAGCAGTACTTACCAATTGGAACTACTTCAGGCCAGAAAAGAAAGGCTTAGTACTGACTGCAATCTACAGAGAATATTGCAAATCTTTTAAAAAATGGTGTAAAATAGGAAGACTATTAACAGAGTTAACAACGCAGTGGCAAAACCCTTACCCTTCCTGACCTTTAATAATAGATGTGCCTACGATCAAACACGAATATTTGCTCCCTCTCCAAGAGGGCAATGGGAAATTGTAGAGGACTTGTATACAATTCTTGTGTTATAAAAAAACAGCCATATAGCGCAAAAAAAAAAAAAGTGACCAGGATTTATAAACAAGCATGTCTGACATTTGACTCAGTGGGTCTAGTTCAGGACATTATTGGCTCTGTAACAGAATGAGGAGCTTTACTGAATGATTCCCTTTTCCGAAAGGCGGCAATCGTGCATATTTACAATCTCTGTGCAGTGGAGTGTGATGCACATTTTCAGGTCCAACTGTGTGTGTGCACGTTTCAACAGCAAGATCCTAGGAGAAACTGTGACCGATAACCAAGTGGTTGGATTTTTGGACCGTCGTCTGTTGCTCCCATCCCATAACTGAATGTACCCAACAGACATCTTCAAAATTGGCAAGAGCCCTTCCCATCTCCCCCAACCCTTAGAGCTATACAGCAAGCCAATGGAACCATGTGGATGTTTGCCATTATTGGGGCACCAATACTGCTTGGTAATTATTGATTGCATCAGAAAATGACAAGAAAATGACATAGAAAACAAATTGCACAATTAAAGCTACATTTGGCTTTAGCATTAAGGCCCATACAGGTAAAGAGGTCCTTGAAGATGTACACGTACAAAGGCAAATGACAATCTGAAGGAACTAAACTCTGCTGGTTCCCTGGATCCCCTTTTAGCCTGGCTCTCTCTTTCATCTCTGCTGTGTTGGTTTTAAAGTGCTTGGTGCCTCGATGGGCTCCTTGCGTGAGTGTCCCCCTCCTGCAGCCAGTAACTTTTATTGCTGCCAAACGTAGTGTTTTATTTGAAGACATAATTAATGAACAGTTGACATGTAAGAAAGACACAAATGAGAAACCAACAGCGAGAGTCCAGGAGGAGGTTTTCGGAAGAGGCCTTCCTGTAGAAAGATTTTTTGTTCAGAGCAGTGAGGTTTCTGAAACAACAAGTAGTAATAAATCCATTTGCATGTAGGAAACAATTTAACAGATATTCTTCCCTGCCCCGCCCGGACGCACATGAGCACTCAGCTACTGTTCCCAGTCCGATCCTACACAGGCAAGACTCCCCATGGCTTAAATTTACAAGACTGTTTGATGAGTACAGGATTGGGCCCACATGCTTTTCTCTTTTAACAAAGGAATACTATGAATATTCCTTTCCTATATAACCATCAGCCCTTTGGGACAGAGATTGTCTCACTATGTGCATGCAAGAACCCAGCACAATGGAGCCCCGATGTCAATTAGGGTCTCATGGTGCTACTTCTAATTTGAACAATTGCTATAAAAAGGGTTGATTCCCACGCAACAGAAACAGTAGGAACAGAATTTTCAGAAGGGCTCAACCCCTGGAAAATGTGGCCCTCATTGTGGAACAGCCCAGGTCTAGCTCAGATACCAAAATAAATGGCTGGGTTTTCAAGTGATCTCAGCATGGTGAGTGTGGGACTGTTCAGGAAATCTGGCCCGCTCACAATGGGAACTGCTGGGTGCCGAGCACTTCTGAGGCTCAATACCCTCAGCTGGGGCCAGGTTACTTGAAAACCTAGCACTAGGAGTGAAAAAGGCAGCAAAGAACAGAGTGCAGTGCAAAATTCAGGAATTGACAACTCGTAAGACACTAAATTCTGTGTATTTGCCAGGATTTAATAATTCGAGAGAACAGGTTTCTTGACCCTGTCTACTGAAATAACACAATCTGCTGCATTTTATTCAAGCCTAAACAAACTTATTAGCTTTCCAAAGTCATCAGGAGGAGTATTGCCATTGGAAAAATCTTTACTAGTCTTAACAGCCTAAAATAGAATTAGCTTCCCAAAAAGTGTCTGAATTGTCACTTCTCCTTCTGAGCAGTACTTTTTGGAACCATTTGGATGGACAGAATCAGCCTTCAAAGCCAGATGGCAAGAGGCTGGGAAAGGCAGGAGGGCACAAGACATCTCCTCATCCTTGCATCCCCTCCACCCACAGCCAGACACAATCCCATTCCCTGGCCTCCCCTGAATTCAGGAACTGGCTCCCTACCCAAAATCCCAAACATGGGAATGAGGCAGTATCCCTATGGCCCCACCCAAAGACACCAACTTCCCTAGTTCCAGAGGGGAGAGGGCTTGACTCCCCCTCCACATCACCCCTGCTACACCCCTTCCCTCAAGCTCCCATCCCTACTCCCCTTCCTGCCCCATTCCTCCCCCTTCCCCTACCTCTTCCTGCTCCCGCTCCTCCCCCTCACCTCCAGCACATCCTGAACACCATTAAAACAGCTGATCACAGCTGGCAGGAGGCACGGGGTCCGGGGAGGAGGAGGGGAGAGAGAGACACAACGCTGATCCATGGGGCTACTGGTGGGTGTTGAGCAGCCACTATTTTTTCCATGGGTTCTCCAGGCCCAGCGCACCCGTGGAATCAGCACCTATGACTCCACCCACTTCTGCACTCAGAGACTCTGCTGACCTGGAGCCTGTTCCTGTCCCAGTGAAGTCAATGGGATCTTTACAATGGACTTTATTGGACCCAGGATCAACCCATGGTACACAGAGGAATGAATGCAGCCCCCTATATGGTATGTAGCAGCAACCATGTTCCCTTCTGCATCCCTGGGAGCTCCATTTCATTATACTCCTGCAGAGATGGAGTGGCAGCACCCTGACCCAAAGACAAGTCAGAGTATAAAAGCCATAATGGACCCCTGCTGCAAACATGACCATTTCAGAAGGTGCAGCTCCAGTTTGCCAGTGCAATAACCAGGTGTGATCACTACTCTCTCAGACATGGTATAAAACTGAGACCTTATTAAAAAGCATGAACTGAATCTGCCGAGATCCAATTATAGGCTCTCGGGCCTCTGTTTCTCCTGCAATGACTGAGGCTGTCAGAGGAGAAACAGTGAAAGCAGAGCAGTGAGATCATTGTGCAGCTCCATCCCTACCTGGGACTGCAAGTCAAATGTAGGGATGTTGGATTCCTTGATGATTAGGGCCTTCTATGGCCAGCTAGCAATCAGACTTCTAGCCAGTACCCTGGTGAGCTCCCCAGATGTCTGCATCTATGCAGCAGCTTTATAAGCTGGAAGATCTGTAATGCTCCGGGATGGGACTAAGAGAAGATCCTCTCAGTGTTTTATGTGAAGGCTTGCTAAACCTTTTTTGGATTTTAATACAATACTTATTGTTATACCTTGAAACTGCACCCCTCTGAATTAACCAGACTCCAAAGGCCGGCTCAGAGGAGTTAAACACTAGAGGTTATTTTGGTCCTATTGAGATCATGCTGCTAATGATTGCAAATCGTTACCTGTGTATGTCCTGCTGGGCTTTCTGTAGGGATAAGACGGTCATGTGGATTTCCTTCAGGTGACTCATTTCCTTTCCGCACCGAGTACATGGACTTTCAAAACCTGCGACAAAACATTGCAGGGACAACCAGTTTTACCACACATCTCTGGTGATGGGGAGACCTCGGACACATGCCTCAAAATCCCCCAGCAAGTGAGTAGCTGTATGCAGTGAAGTACTTCAAATAAAGGGTGCCGCTAACATGGACTTTAATGCTGAGTGGAATTTTCATCATGAAAACCAAGCCCTGGTGTGAGGCTGATATGAAGTCCGACTGGTATTCTCTCAGCACACAAAGCCCCTCCCCCACAAATATCCCCAGCTTCCTCCTTTGTAGAGTGAGTGCAACTATATAGCGGTTTGCAACCCTCCTTCCCTGCTCTCATCTTCAAGGGCACTTTGCTAGCCACTTCAACAAACCTAACGGGGTGGAGAGAGAATGGAGTAGTGGAAAAGTAGGCCTGCTCTCGTCCTAAATCTAATGGTATTGAGTGGTCACAGTGCACATTTTTCTACAATGTTTCGTGCCACAGAAATGATTGATGTGGCTAAGTCAGCCCTTGGGAAGTCCTCAGAAGCACTAGAGCCTGTCACTGACATGTGTGTTACTACTAGCGAGGAAGGACAGGACAGAAGACACAAAAGGAGAGTGAGAGGTATTTCTAATACACTATCAGTAAAACAATGTCAAAGGAAGTCAATGGGCCAGATTCTGACACCTGTAATCAGACTGGGAAGTACCTTAGCTCCTCAAAGCAATAAGGTGCTAAATTTGAGCAAAGGTATTAAATCTGGCACATTTGCCAAATACTTGCCATCATCGTCCGACAGCTCCTGCACAGACTCTGGTGTTGAACAGCTGCTCTCAGTGTTTTGGCTGTGGTTGGATGGTTGGTCACTGGTTTTACGATGCCTGCAGTCTTTCGCAGATCTCTAAAATCAATAGAAGTTATTAAAAGGAACGCTGTCAAAAATCTGACAACAATTTGACTAAGTGTTATCCAGTCTGGTAGGGAAAATTCTCTGGAGTCTAAGGGTTTGATCGTGAGGAGGACTGAACACCTACTCAGAACCTTTCAGGATCAGATCCTAAATATCTGATTTTGAGAGAGAGACAGAGACAGACACACATACACGACCCCCCCTTCCTCCCCCCCCCCCCCCACA
>NC_133772.1:44314919-44409858 GCF_003597395.2 Chelonoidis abingdonii
CCCCCCCCCCCAAAAAAAAAAGATTCCCCAAAGCTAAGATTTTTCAGTAACCACAAAATCCAGCAGGCAAAATTCATCCTCTGGTGTAACTTCAACAGGCTTTTACCAGGGATGAATTTGGCCTCCTGAATTCTGTGGTTCTCTTGCTGGCTCTGAATTATGTTACTAGTGCATAACAGGGATGAGCCCACACCAATAGCCTAGATCTGGATCCAAATCTCATGAGGGAGATTTTCAAAAGGCACCAAAGAGATTTTAGGAGCACAAGTCCATTAGGAGTCACAGGTACTTGTGTTCTCATTTCCCACAAGCTTTCAAAAATTCTACCTCATCTCTCTAGAATAGGAGAACCAAAGCTAAATAGCCAGACACTAGTGAACACAGAGTTTGAAATCCCGATCTAAATCTAAACTTCCCCAAATTTCAGAGGTGTTCAGATCAGGCCATTATAAAAAGGCGTGAGCTATGTATCAAGATCCAGATTCAGGATTTTGGTATAGGCTGTATCTAACTAGTATTTAGCACTTCTATATAGCACTTCACATTTCAGAAGTACTTTATAAACCATAAAAAACTAACAAGAATAAAGCAGGGAGGTAGGTATTGTTCCCTTTTACAAATGGGGGAAGTGGACAGACAGATTGCTAGGCTTGTCCAGAAGGAAGTGAGTGATAGGTCAGGATTAAATTTGAGTTCCAGAGCCTCAGTCCTCTGCTCAGACCCCGAGATCACATCCAGCCTAAAAAAAGTCCTTTGTAAATATTGAACAGTGAAGTTCAGTTCAACCCCATTCATCACTCAACATAAGAAAAGAATCCAAGGTTTCAAAATTGGTAGTGGGGAAGATATTATCTAATACAAATCACACAGTGTCAATCAAGGATTCTGATTTTATTTTAGATTTAAGTAAGTGTTACCTATTTCAGGATCTAGGTGTCCTAGCATGTAGTTAGTATTACAACAAATCCCAGCACAATTACAATGATCCTTCAAACAGGAACTCACCCAGCCAGCCTCTTACCAAAAAATATTAGCAGATTAGCACCTGGAGAAGGCACCAGGGAATTATCAGAGGCAAAGTACAGCCAGAGAAACAAGCCTCTAATGTCAGAGGGAGCCCTTGGATTTTGTGGTGTCTAAGAAAACATGGCAAATCAAAGCTGAGCACTTGATCAAAGAAATACAGGTATATGAAGGAAGACCCAAATAAAAATACTTCCCAGAGAGGGGCTGTCTGGCTGAGTGCTAGTTACCTTGTGTCGTATAACTTGGTTGTTTATACACATGGTTTTGTGGGACGACATCCTTGTGGATAGGTGCCTCTCCATGGTTTGTAGTATCCCATCTTTCTCAAACTGGGCAATGTCATTTAAAGGGTCCCAGGGCCTTAAACTTTGGAAGCAAAAAGAAAATATTAAAACACAGAACGGCTGCAGGTTTATTAAAAGCAATGCATGAATTCCAAACACACAGGAGCAAATATTTAGCCATGGGCTTAACTGGTGTGCCCACAGAACCAGGGTAGGGGCAATTAGGCATTTATGAACAGAAATTGCTTCCATCCTGGCTCATCTGTGTGTCTCAGCCCTGAGCCAGACACAGAGGTAACAAACTGTGAAAGCAAAATGAATTATATTGTAAAAATAAGAATAGATTAAAGAAATGTGTATGTACCTTTAAGCAGAAATAAGAAATGTTGAAATACAGGTGCCGGGAAAAGAAACATTAGGCATAAAGAAGGGTGCTAATGGCAAAATATTAACAGAAGATCAGTAATAGTAAGGAAATAAGGTATGCATGGCTAGCCCAGGTAAACTTATCAGATTCTGCTTCCTTTGTTATCTTGTTAAGTGCTCCCCCTTTTATTTGTATAAATAAGATAGTGTGTGTCTTGCATGGTGCTCACATTATCTGGGTGTTATTAGCAGAGCACTGTGCTAACAAAACAAGAGTGGTCTGACAAACTGAGTCCTGAGTCTAACTTTGACAAAACCTAGAGCAGGAAGACAGGGAAGTCTTCAGGTTCTGAGTCCTTGGTTTCTTTTCTTTGCCAAGGCTGCTAACAAAGGTGCTCATGAGAATCAATTGTGGTGGGGGTTTTGCAATATGGCTGTGTCTTCAGGAGACTGACAACTGAGATCACAGAAGCTGCTGAACCTCCTGCAGCTGGTAAACACACCTTCTCCTCACTACCGGTCTGGCCTCGATTTGTACCAATACACAGGAGATATTCCACTGATCTATCTACTTTCATTTTAAAGGACTGAACATTCAAGTACTCACTGGGGAGAACTCAGGAGGAAGGTTGCCCAGTCATGGTGCTGGGAAGGTGCAATCTGGTCAAGAGCAGGACCAGGTTCCCAAGCATCAGATAGAAGCGCAGCAGGCCAGTGTATGCTGTATGCATGTAGCACCTTCTATTTCTGACTGGACCCCAAGAAGCAATGTCTGCACTTAACCATTATAGCCACATGGATCACTACACATGCTTCGAGTCACTCACTCTTCGTATTTGTAGTGCCATTCATTGGTAGCAGCATCGTGTCGGAAGAGCAGCGGCTTCCACTCTGTGCCATTCTCCTTTCGCTCCCGTGAAGCGTTCCTCTGCTCTTCTTCCAACACAAATTTCTCCTGAGTTGCTTTGTGTTGATCTCCTTTGTTTATTGCACTTGTTACATGCTGCCAGAGTCTAGAAACAAACAGGGAATCAAATACAACTGCCTCAAAACCAGCACCACACCTCAGACAGCTGGAGCTTTAAAAATATTTGTCTAGTCCACTGAGAGGCGCTAGGAGAATTATAATAGGTTTAGTCAGCCTGAGCTTTGGCTTAAAATGGACTTTTGTCAGGAGAATGAAAATGAATACAGCATATAATGACCACCTTAAGAACTGGCCATCTTCTCCTCAGGTAAGATCACCTGAACACTGAAGATGGCAGTAATGCGTAGTACGGTAGTAATGCATAGTTGTCTGAGGCCAGTGGTAAGTTTAAAAGGTGACCATAGTAAAAAGGAAAACCTTTTGCTGAACTGGCCCTTTTAACCATTTAAGCCTAGGAGACGGAGATTTGAGACAGAGCAGCCTTGCAACCAAGACTAAATTCTAGGAGCTCTTGTGGGGAAAAATGCACATGAAGAGGACTGCAACTGTATATGCAAATTGGATATTCACACATGAAAATGTCTATGTAAATGGTCTAAATAGACAAATATGTAATTCACTGATTCATACTTGCAAACACCATAAACTGAAGGCACAAATGTAGGTGTGTAATTGCATGCATATATTTTCCTGTGCAGAGGGCTTCTAACATACAAGATTTGGCTCTTGATGTTTTATTGACATCTCCCTGCCCTCCCACATTATTCTCTTCACCTTGGAAACACAAGTCAAATTGTGCCTCTCTTTCCACTGGAATCTAATAAATAATTCTGTTGTACTCTAAGCTTGAAACAAACATTAGTAAAGGGCTGAATAAGACTTAACACACTCTGGTCAGACAGATAATAGTTTAGCCATACAAAAATGGCAGGGAATAATCTAGTGATTAGACTTTTACTGTTTCCTTTCTGTGTGGGTCTTTCACATAGCAACAGGGGAGTGAAAATTTTGGTTTGTTTGTTTTAAAACTACACATACACATGCAGGAGAGTGATTCTACAAGCACAAAAATTGGCCTAGAGGCTTCCAGGGCAGGTGCAATATGTGAAGCTACCCATTGTTCTGTTGGGTTTTTTTGGTCAACACAAGCTCTTACTACGAGGACATGCAAGACCAACAAAAGCAGCCAAGCGCGCAGGTGCGCCACCATTTTAGCAACAGTGGCAGCTGTAAGCTAGCAAAAAGTTCTTGTCACCAAACTTTCTAGTATAGACATGGCCTCATCTTCTGAGATGAGTCTATTTTAAACTAAGTTCTTTAACTTATGTTTGTAAAGCTCCCCGAGATCCTCAAATGACAGCATCTGTTTTCTGGAACTGTCCTCAGTTACACAGGTGATGGTACATTGCAAACACCTGGACTAGACAGATGTGCAGTGTTAGGTTTTCTATTTGCTGCTTGATGTGCAGTTCATATGCTGTATTGAGAGCAAGTAGGGCTTTCAGACAATCATGAGGAAGATGTGAGCATCCTTAGAATTCTGTGGACAGGAGGGGGAACATAAGGCAGAACTCTTGGAATCCGAATCCTATGGTTAGAGCACCCAGGATTCAGCAGAGACAGAGCAGCACACAGCTGAAAGATGCCAGTTGTCTGTCTGCTAGAAGCTGCTCAATTACAAGGGTCCACCTCAGGGATTGATGCGTTTGCACCAGATTAGCTAAACAACAAACATTCCTCAAGGTTTTATTGGATCAGGGCCTTTGTCTGGGTCCTCAGTGAGCAAGGTGATGTACACAACAACATTTAGGAAGAGACACTACCTGCCCCACAGAGCTCATAATCTAAATAGACTAGACAAAGAGCTGGAGGCAGAGAAAGAGGAAGTGACCTGCCCAAAGTCACCGAGCAGGTCAGTAGCAGAGCCAGGAAATGAATCCAGGACTCCAGCGTCCCCAGCCTAGTGTTTCATCCCTGGGACCATTCTGCCTGTCAGTGGCAACTCAGCCCTGGGTTTCACTCTCTGAATTCTAGATTTCTGTTTGACACTGGCCAAGAAGAGGTGCTGGGGTGGTCTGCTCATTTGTACAGAATATTTGCACAGCAAGCTTTCCAACGAACATATAAGTATTCCTTAGAGTAACTAGTATCAGAGGGGTAGCCATGTTAGTCTGGATCTGTAAAAGCAGCAAAGAGTCCTGTGGCACCTTACAGACTAACAGACGTTTTGGAGCATGAGCTTTTGTGGGTGAATACCCACTTCGTCGGACGCATGTACTGGAAATTTCCAGAGGCACGTATAAATATGCAGGCAAGAAGCAGGCTAGAGATAACGAGGTTAGTTCAATCAGGGAGGATGAGGGCCTTTTCTAGCAGCTGAGGTGTGAACACCAAGGGAGGAGAAACTGCTTTTGTAGTTGGCAAGCCATTCACGGTCTTTGTTTAATCCTGAGCTGAAGGTGTCAAATTTGCAGATGAACCGAAGCTCAGCAGTTTCTCTTTGATGTTCACACCTCAACTACTAGAAGAGGGCCTCCTCCTCTCTGACTGAACTAACCTCGTTATCTCTAGCCTGCTTCTTGCCTGCATATTTATATGTGCCTCTGGAAATTTCCACTACATGCATCCGACGAAGTGGGTATTCACCCATGAAAGCTCATGCTCCAATACATCTGTTAGTCTACAAGGTGCCACAGGACTCTTTGCTGCTCTTAGGAGTGACTAGAAGTACAAGGTGCATTGCTCTTGCTGAGTTACAGATCAAAGTCTCCCTGTATCCTAGGACTCCCAGCAGCTGAGATGGGAAGATGGCATTGTTCTAATTACTCGTGTTCCAATAAGTCAGTGAGAAAAGGAAATGGCCTCCAGCTTTTTAGAACCTTTTACAGGGAAAACTGCCCAGTCTTCTGATCTCAGAGAAAAGAACGTCCAGACTTAGATCTGAACCAGACAAAGAGATAGCAATAAGAAGCAAGTTTAAAGCACAAAGAGCAGGGAATGACATCAGTGGAGAGGTGAGCAGCTGTACCCTCTACCTTGTTTTTCTTGTTAGGGAGCATATTGCAGTCACTGCAGGTAACAGTAACAGAGTAGAGTGGGTACGGTACTGACCTGGGAGCTAGAAGACCAGGGTTCTACTCCTGGTTTGACCACTAACCTGCTGTCCAACCTTGGGCAAATCATTTCATCTCTGTGCGCCTTTGGCGCAGAGACTCTCTCACACTCTGCATTTGTATAGTGCAGTTGTACAGGGCAATGGGGCCTCTAGGCACCAGGGCCGGCTCCAGGCACTAGCGGAGGAAACAAGCGCTTGGGGCGGCCAATAGAAAGGGGCGGCACATCCGGGTCTTTGGTAGTGGGTCCCTCAGTCCCTCTCTTCCTCTTTGAGCTGCTGTCAATCGGATTTTTATTATTGTTTTTTTGCGCTTCACTGCTTGGGGCGGCAAAAAAGCTGGAGCCGGCCCAGCTAAGCACCACTATAATATGAATAGTAATAGGTGTGACCCTATGTCCAATAGTCTCAGCCTTTTGATGTCTTGCAAAAATTAGGTTTTGAACCATGGTCTCCACTCTGTTATACCAGAGTATTACTGGTGTAACTGCACTACACATCAATGTAGTGAAGAGTTAGGCCCAGATTTTTAAAGCTATTTAGGCACCAGTGCGGTCAGCATTGCCTAACTTCATTTTAGGAAGAGATTTAGGCTCCTGGGAGTTGACAGTCATGGCAGCACCTAAATAGTTTTAAAAATCTGGGCCTTCATGCCTTTATTCTGAGGCTCAGAAGCAGCAGGAAAAGTGAATTTTGTGACAAGGCCAGTTTTCTCCATCCGCTCAGAGAGCTGCAGATTCTACACAATCTGGGGCTTTTCATACTCTGCTGCACAACAGCATACATGTCACGGACTGCAAAGCTTTCACATGGGCAGGTGATATTCAGGGCTGTGGGATGAATAGCTGATTCAGTATTAGACTGTAATTCATTCATGAAGCCACCACCATAACAGCCATTGCTCTTGGCCCCCAAATACAACATGTTGCACACATTAGCCTTTGGCATGCTGAAGGGAGTCAGCCAGCTAGGCAGCTTTGATGATACCCTGGTAAATAAAAACTACAAACTATCTGCTCCAAATTCTGAGATATTTTCTTTGTTTTGGGGTGCAGGCAAATTATCTTTCACAATTATTTTTTGTAAAAGTCTATGTTCTTTTGAAGTCAGCTTTATTTATTCAGTATTTATAGCATTAAATATAAGCGGCACGTGTGGACCTTATTGGTACAGTACTTTCATTTCACAGATATTCCATTGCAATGGAGGCCTCGATGTACAGATGGCATTTCCTAACGTGCCTGCAAAGTGCATAGGGGCATTCATTTGCATGCTGCCCCTGTATTTATGTATGCAGAGGTACATTTGCCTGTGTAATTCAGGTAGGCAGTTTCCTGATCAGCATGTTAAATGCTGGGTTTTGGATGAAAAATGGTGCCTCATTGGTGGAGGTCAATTGATGATTTTGGGGCTTACGCATCTAATGTCTCTTAGATTTTCAAAGCCAGAAGGGGCCATTGTGATCACACAGTCTGTGTGAAATTCTATGGCCTGTTTTATGCAGGAGGCCAGATATTCCTGTCTCCAGTCTAATAATTTGTGGCTGAAGCAGAGCACTTCTTTAAAAAAACAAAAAAACAAAAAAAAACAACAGAACACTATCCAAACTTGATTTAAAGAACTCCAGATGAAGAATCTATCCTATCCTTTGGTATTCAGTTCCAGTGGTTATAACAGATTTCTTTTCATGTTCTCTGGGGTCCTGAAAAAATTATCTTATTTTACTTGACAAAAAAGAGTGGCCTCTATCATTTCTGAAATCTACAACTTGGTCATGCTATCATTAATACTTCTCAGAAATAATACATCATTGCTAATACACAAGGAAAAGACAACATACAGCAGGGAAATATGCACAGGTTAAGCAAGGACATAATCCTTCCAGCATCTTGCTGGAGTCTCAGGGCCCTCTTATTTAGTTCCAGCTGAATGAAGACCAGCAGAAAGCCCAGCACTGAGCAGGCTGGTTTCCAGCAACCTACCCACCTCTCTGATTCAAAGTCTGTTTGCTCTTCAAATAGCACAATGTGGCGTTTCAGTCTCTGCCTCCGCACTTCACTGGTTGGGTTCCAGAATATTTCAGTGTTCCCATTTTTCAGGTCATTTAAATACACTTCCCCATCCTGAGAGGGAAAATGAAAGGCAAGGTTTAGTGACTGCAGGAACACACAGGCAAATAATCCTGAGGAACATTGGCAGAAGATTGGTGCCAGGCTGGGGAGCGGGAGTTAGTTCAAAGATCGGTTCCCTCCCTGTCTCCAGACAGGTTCACTAAATGTTTTCAGAAAACTATCCAAGTGGAGCAGGGAGTTTACTGAAAATAAGAAACACTGGCTGAGGTCATCAGAGGGCAAAAGAAAAGGAACCACATTCACCAGCTGACCCATATGTTCATCCCCACAAAATAGGTGCAAACATGGCCCCCCTCAGTTTAGTATCTGAACACAATTACAGGAGCCAAAGCTCAACATCAAGCAACTTCCTCCTCTTCCTTACCAACACTTTCTCCCTACCATCACTGCTGAAACCCCAAGAAAGTTGAACAGCAGAGGACTACAAAACCACACAGTGCAATTTTCATAGAAAAGGGAAATGCACCATGTGAAAGGGGGATTCTGTTCTTCAAATGCCACCACCAGCCTTTCATCCACATTTGCTGTCAATTTATTTGGCAACTAACTACTAATAGAGCTCCACCGCTTAGAGACTTATTAGGTAGGTCTTAGTCTCTCTGCTTAACAAAGTGGCTTCGTAGGCCTGCCTACAGACAAAGCAACACCCCAACCAAAATGAACCAGATGGATACTTTACACAGCATATAGTGAACAGCCTGACATCCACTAGGCTGGAGTGAATTATATATTACTGGATTTGCTCAACAGTATGAAGGTTGATGCCATTCAGCCATCTGAACATGGTATGAATATTGTCCAAGCCATGTTTAGATCATGGACAGTTATTTCACCCATCATGATCATCTACCTGCCTCCCAGCTGCTCTTCTTCCCATGCAATGGACCTTGGTACACCTATAACCGATCTCCTAGGCTCAGTTTCATTCCCACCTTATGCAAAGCTTCCAGCCACTGTCTGTCACTTACAGTTCTTCTTTCACCCCACGCTAACTCCCCCAGCCTCCTCCTCACCTTCAGATTCCTTCCAGAACCCTAACCCCTTCCATAACCCTTCTCAGGTGAGACAAGATCTCAGTCTGGGAACCAATTCCCTGGTCAGGGAAGACCAGAGGAGTTGGTCCCAAGTCAGGATAATAGATCCCCAAGATACTCTCCAGTTGTGGAGCTTGGAGAAGGCAGGCACTAACAGTCTGAATGGCAGGTTTATAAGATCTGTATCTACAAGTCCATTAAAAAAAACAGGTGGGCATATCTTCTAACATGTGGCAGGTACTGACAGCTTCCACGTGTACATCATACCCCAGAGCCTAGGGAAGCTTTGGGATTTGCTTCTTCACCCAGAACCAGCTCCTCTCCTTGTCTCCTGGGGATTGTGCTCCAAAGCATGGAATCAGCAGTGGCTCCTTTAAATTATGAGGTGGATGGACAAGAGACAGATTTTGCATAATGCTGGAGGAAAGCAGGCAGAGCTCGGAGAATAGGCTGATATTTTTATTTCCTGAACAATAAACATCCCCTCCCCCCATGCCACCCCCAACACACACACAGCACCCAAAACCAAAGGGCATTTTGCAGATTTGTTCTTTTGAAGCCATGGAGTTTACATAACACATTGTGCAAATTGTTCCTTGCAAAAGGCAAGGGAGGAACAAATTGTTTCAGGGTTGACAAAACCCAATTACAAATGCAGGAAGCCGAGCAGCATGCAAGTGGATGGCACTAGATTCTAGGACAGCATGACTGTGTTATGTAATGTAATCAACAGCATTCACAGAAAAAAACAGCATGGAGAATAATCTATAATCCAGCACTACTCAAAATTGCAGAGGCGCACATAGTGGTGATTAGAGTTGGAATTGAAAACACACCCCCTGCCCCATGGTGAAGAACGAATACATTCGGACTAAATTTCAAATACTGCTTAACATTGCATTTGAGGGGAAGGATGGTCCAGTGGTTGGGGTGCTAGCCTAGGTCTCTGGCAATCTGGGATCAATTCCTCTACAGACTCTGGCGTGACCATTGCCAAGTCAGTCTCTCTCTCCCTCAGTTTCCCATCTGTGACATGCGGATAGTAGCACTACCCTACCTCAGAGAGGTGTGGTGAGGATAAATGCATTAAAGATTGTGAGGCATTCAGAGATCGTGGTAATGGAGGCCAGACAAGTATCCTGATTGGTTTAGGGCTGGCAATTTGCCGGCTCTTGTCTGCTGCCATCAATATCTGCTCTGAGCTGATCCAAAGATCACTGTAGTCACTGGAAAGACTCCAATGGGCTCCTAGAAGTCCAGGTACTCAGACTATAGTCACCTGCACTGAAGCCTGACTAGGTTACCAGAGGTAGTCAGGACCTCTGTTTTATGTCCCATTGAAATCCATCCTCCGCTGTTAACTATGAATCATGTGGGGTAAGGGAAAGATGTTAGTTTGGAACCAGGCTCCATTTCAAACAATGAGAAAAACAACAAAATGCTCTCAAAGTTTTCAAACTGTAATCCTCCCTCCTCCCCATGACCACACACAGTTATTTAAAAAAAAAAAAAAAAAAAAAAAAAAAAAGTTAGCAGTGCAGATTAAGATGTATTACCCAGTGTCCATCAAGGCTTGCTAACACTTCTTCTCCTGATTTAATCTTCCCAGAGATTTGATTAATGCTTGTGCTGCCACCAAAGAAGGGCTGTTGAGGGGGAAAAAAATACAATCTGTCTGGATAAAACTGGAGGAGAGCCAAAAAACAAATAGTATGTAAGAACAAAGCTGAAAACTTGCTAGATTTCTTGTGTCACTGGGAGGAAAGACAAGAATTCCGGCATTTATACATTTACCAGTGAGCCCCATCTTATCTGCCTCGGATACTGAAGTCACTGCAGCAGACACAAAGGGAAGAGGGACAGACTTTCAGATATAACAACATCCAACAATGTCTATGCCGGGAATTTGCCCCAATTTCATCCATTGGTGTCTACAGCCTAGTCTAGCTTCACCCCCCACTGCAAATTCCTAGTGCAGACCGAGTAAACTCCTCCAATATTAAATTTGCAACAGTGCAGCTTAAGCCTGGTGTCAAGCAGATGTAAACAGCAGCAATACAAATAGTGGTTTTCTCCATTTATAACAGGGTTTTGAACCAGAGCAACTATACCAGTGTCTGGCCACCAATGACTGTAATAGGCGCAAATCCTCAGTGTAGACAAGGCTTATGTGGGTAATGCAAAAAGGGTATTTCCAGAGATTCTTTAGAACAATAGAAAATTCTTTTGCATTGCACCCAGTTAACACAGGAAATGAAGGCAACAGAGTGACCAGCTGCTCAATTTCCACCACCCAATGGCAGTTCTTCATCAGTTCTAACTGCTGCTTTTCAACACTGTTTGCAAGTTGGAGCTGCACAGGATTATTTTATACTGTAAAACAATCATTGCGGCATCATCCATGAAAAAGGATTCTTTGGTAATTAGTATGGCAGGAACGAACATATGTGATCCACCAGAGAACAGGCAAGCACCCAAATTAACAAGGGCACGAATCACATCTTTAATTACTCATAAGTCTATTGCAAATGTGGCTAAGGCTCTAAGAAATAGCCATAGTATAGTATATGTAAATATCTGACAAGCAAGTTACAGTGACCTCCCCAAACCAGATTTGGGCCATGGCAGACAATTTTTAAGCCAGTAAAGGCAGGGTCTACTTACACACTGAATCATTTCCGGGTCATAAGCATTAAGTTACATCAGTTACTTGGAGTTCAATTTTATACGTAGAGTGCCTGATGCAAAGCCCACTGAAGTCAATGGAAAGATTTTAATTAACTTCAGTCTTTCCATGGGACTGATGCAAAACCCACTGGTTTGAAACCCCATGGCAGCCCCACTGCTGAAAAAGTATTTGAGGAAGCAGCATAGCTACACAGTTCACTGCAAATACAAGTTGAAAAAACAGTAAAACATCATCCTTCCCTGCAGAATCCCCCAGGAAGAATTTGCAATGGATTTAACATTCGCTGGAAATCTGTAACAATGCACCAGCTCTGCCCTAAGGGATCTACCCCACCTTGCGAGACTTGCTGCCATCACAATTCTAATCCTTTGTATTTAGTTTGCAGCTAGGCAGAGATTGCTCATCAGAATAGGAAATGAACTGATGCTTTTTTTAAAAGTGATTTCAGTGTCCCTGAAACTTGACAGGCCACCACCCTCTCCTTTAATCCTTTCTGAATGCCCACTTGTGTTAGCAGCAGAGAATCCTGTGGCACCTTATAGACTAACAGAAGTTTTGGATCATGAGCTTTCGTGGGTGAATACCCACTTCGTCAGATGAAGTAGTGAAATTCCGGGCAGTTATATATATGCTAGCAAGCAAGCTGAGATAACGAGTTAGTTCAATCAGGAGGATGGGCCTGTTCTAGCAGTTTGAGGTGTGATAACAAGGGAGGAGAAACTGGTTCTGTAGTGGGCAAGCCATTCACAGTCTTTGTTTCACCCCTGAGCTGATTGTGTCAATTTGCGATGAATTGAAGCTCAGCAGTTTCTCTTTGAAGTCTGATCCTGAAGTTTTTTGCTGCAGGATGGCCACTTAAGGTCTGCTATAGTGTGGCCAGGGAGGTTGAAAGTGCTCTCCTACAGGTTGTTGTATACTGCCATTCCTAATATCTGATTGTGTCCACTTCAATTATCTCTAGCTTGCTTGCTAGCATATATATATACCTGCCCTTGGAAATTTCCACTACATTCATCTGACGAAGTGGGTATTCACCCACGAAAGCTCATGATCCAAAATGTCTGTTAGTCTATAAGGTGCCACAGGATTCTCTGCTGCTTTTACAGATTCAGACTAACACGGCTACCCCTCTGATACTTGACACTTGTGTTAGGATGCCTACAAAAGTCCCCAGTGTTGCCTGCAAGCCACAAACTTTGACATCACAGGTGACTTAAACTGCAAGTACAAATAACTGCACCCACAAAAACAGAATCCAGGGTCTAAAAATCTGGCCCTAGGGGTATGGCTACACTTCAGCAGGGAGTGTGCTTCCCAGCATGGGAAGACATACATGCTCTAGCTCTGCCTGAGCGCACACGCTAAAACCAGCCGCGTAACTGTGGCAGCACAGAGCAGCAGCTCAGGCTAAATGCCTGAATACCCATGCTGCTGCTACTGCACTGCTATGGTTAGCATGTTAGACATGCTGCTGGCCTGCACTGGGAAGCACTGTCCCAGCTGCAATGTAGAAGTACCCTAAGTAACTTGACCCAAGTCACACAGCAAATCAGTGACAGAATTGGATGGAAAACCCAAGTCTCCTGACTGCTGGCCCTGTGCCTTAAATCACAAGAATACACTTCTTCCCTCACTAGGAACTTCCCATGATAAGATTCTTTGTGTGATTCCCAGATGTCTGGCACTGATAAGAAAGAACCGGAGGGCCTGAGACAGATCAAGGGCATTATGTCTATTACCTTTAGTTTGAACTCCAGCTCTGCCCTGTGGTTGCTTCTCTCACATTCAATAGTAACTTTCCCTCCAAGTTCCATTGTCATGGTACCGTATAAAATTCCTAAAACAAAAAAATAGGATGTGATGTTTGCAGAGGCAATGGGCTGGTTTCTAAATGCAGATATTCTTATAAATTCATAGATTCCAAGGCCAGAAGGGATCCTTGTGCTCATCTAGTCTCACCCCTCCATAACACAGGCCACAGAATTTCTCCTGAATAATTCCTAAAGCAGATCTAGAAAAACATCCAAGTCTGACTGTAAAATTGTGACTGAGAGAATCCCACCACAACCCTTTGGTAAATTGTTCCAATTGTTACTTACTCTCGCTGTTAAAAATTTATGTTTTTTTACAGTCTGAATTTGTCTAGCTTCACCTTCCAGCCATTAGATTATGATATATCTTTCTCTGCTAGATTGAAGAGCCCATTATTAAATATTTGTTCCTCATGTAAATGCTTACAGAAAGCAATCAAGTCACCCCTTCCCCTTCTTTTTGTTAAGCTAAATAGATGGAGCTCCTTGAGTCTATCACTGTAAAGCATGTTTTCTAATCCTTTAATCTTTCTCGTGGCTCTTCTCTGATCCATACTATTTACACACAATATAACTTCACTGTGGGTTTGGGCCGCTATTGTACTATGGAATTCCAATTTCACAAACATTCAGCAACAGAAAAATGGATTCAGGGTGAAATAAGTAGAGACATTAATAAATAATAATAAAAAAATCCTCAAGTCTTTCTTAAAGAGGCAGAGAAAGGCATTAATTTACGCTTTGTATTTTAACATCAAAATTTCAACGATAAATACTTAAAAGCCAGGAAGTGTAAAAAGAGAAATTGTTCATTGTCACCTCACAAATAGTAATGCAGAATATGTCATGTGCACTAATTTCTGCACAGTGTTGACAGAAACATGCAACAGACTAATTCTGCCCTTAGCTATGCCTGGCAACTTCAAAATTACTTTAGTGAGAGTTGCCATACCTCTAACAAATGAGTGTTGTGTAATCCTGTCACCAGTACAGGACTTGATTGCTAGAATGATCAATGCATTTAGCGTCCACTGACTTCACGTGGGACACGTGAGAGAGCAGAACTACTACAGAACTGAACCCAGAGTCGTTAGGATCCCATAATATTATTCTGCATGCTTTCTTCCGACGTAATATTTGAACTCAGTTCACATCCTACCTTTACAATGGGCATATGGCATCGTAATGATATAGTCTTCATCCCTGTTTAGAAATGTAAGCTTGGCTTTCCCATCCAATAACGCAGAAAGTGAGTTACCTATAGATATAGGAGTACAGGTTAGCATACAAGAATATTTGTAAAACAAACGTCTAAGCTAATTCACTCATTTTCCAGTTCTTACAAATGAGACTTCAATTTAATGTAGGATCACTAATTAAATGAAATAAATAAAACCTATCGATTCAGGGCATAAACCAGCCACTAATTAATGGGAGTGGAAACCTGTTTTAAAATACTCCACTACAGAGATTCTTGCACCTTGCTTTGAAGCAACAGGTACTAGCTACTGCCAGAGAGAGGAAGCTGCACTTGGTAGACTGTTGGTCTGATGTGGTAAGGCAATTCCTATGTTCTTATGTCATTTAGAGCTCAGTGGATTTTTTCCAAAGTCTATTATACAAGTTCTTCTAATTATGTATGATCCTGAACAAACCTGCCATAAACACTGTAAGGACAGCAGTGACTGGTCACAAATTCCAGCCAGTGTAACTACTTGATGGATGTTGTGTCAAATGACAAACTAGTTTAAATAATTGCATTATCTTTAGGCCCCAAAGTAGCAGTGTGCTTTTACATATGAATATCTGCAAATCTGTAGTAGAACTTTAGGGCCCCACTCTTAGAAAGTTGAGATCAGAATCAGTTGTGTATTTACACGTGTACACAAGTCATGTATTTTGTGTGCACTAATGGGTATATGTAAAAAGCCTGATTTGTGAGTACAATCACGGTAATTGCACATGTAAAGCAAGTGCACAATTGAGCACCCACAAATCCCTAAGAACCTTAAATTCTGGAGAAATCAGACCCTTACAGTCCTACAGCTCTATTTGAAAAATGCAGATGTGAAAAACTCTCAGTTGCGATCTCACTGCCAGTCTCGTCTTGAAGAATCATTTGAGTTGCGAAGTAGTGTGTTGTGGGCTAAGTTCTGTACTCACTTTACATGTACAAGCTTGCTGAAGCAAATGGGGTCGTCATGTGTGTGACAGAGCAGAATTCAGACTTCTGCCTATTGTTCCCTGTGTGGGCAACACAACTGAATGATTTTTGCCAAGAGAGATACCATAGAACATCTGTTTTTGTAGATGACAGGTTCCCCAGAAAGTATCCATCTTGCCCTGCTTAGAGGAGGTAACTGGAAAATCCAGTGGAGCTCTGATAGCAGCATAGCTTAAAATGTCGACATAGACTTTAACTGGGCATTTTCTCTGCTCTTAATCTTCACTGTACACTGGCACGAGTAAGAAGTCCATCAGAGGAAGCAAAAGACACCAGCATGTAACCTGAAGGGTGTTTGGGTTTGATATCTTACCATAAAACTTAGACTTGGCTAGAATGCTGCCAGAAATGCAGAAACCATCCTTCCTATTACTGACGTGAAAGGCTGAAACTGGTGGGTGATGAGATACCTACAAGGAAAGAAGTAAAACTCTCAGCTTCCTCCATCATTAACAGCGCTCTCTGCATTCTATTCAGCTTTAAATGATGCAACAGTGAGTGTTTGCAGATGGACATTTTAAACTGGATGTCTAGAACAGGCACATTCTTGGGACTCTCTGATCTGCCCTAGGGAAGAATTAGCATTCTTTTTTGGCTTGTGGTGAGAAGGAGGAGGTTCCTACCGTATTATCGCCCTCCCACTACACCTAGTGAATCTAAAGCAATGATACCCAAACTGTGGCTCTAGAGCTACAAACAATTCTTTAGGGCTTTAAAAGAAATTCTTACGTAGTCCATGGGCCTGAAGGAAGAAGTGCTTCATGTACTTATCTAGCTGATTAATGGAGCAGCGCTCCAAGTAATCCCATGGAGGACTACAAATGAGAGATGGGGGAAAATATTTCTCCCTCTATTTTGTTTCTCTACGTTTTGTATGCAAGATCAGTGTGGGCCAGATTTTTAATGGGTGTAGTGCAAGATATTTGCAAGAGAGCTCAGCACCCAGCAGCTCCCATTATAACACTCACAGCCAGATTTTCAAAGCAGTCAGCATCCAATGTGCTGAATGCTTTTGAAAATCTGACCTTGCGTGTCTAGTAGTTTCTCCCTGTTTGTGCAAGTCTTTCATATCACCAGCAAAGAAGAAATATTTGTAGAATAGGCAAGTATGATCACAGGACCACAAAATTTGGCAGGGCGTCTCAGAGACAGATGTAGTACATGACATTACTTTAAATTCTAGATTTTAAAATGTATGCCCCCTCTGCTCCAAAACGCCTAGAAATAATGCTGTTTGCAGTTTTATAGCCATGTTGGTCCCAGGATATGAAAGAGGCAAGGTACGTAAGAGAATATTTATTGGACCAATTTATGTTGGTGGAAGGGACAAGCTTTTAAGTGTCACAGTGCTCTTCCTCAGGTATGGAGAAGGTAACCTGAGCATCCAAGTTAAACTCAAGGTGAAACAGATTGTTAAGCATAAGGGGTTCACATACGTTGCAGGAGACCACTGAAAATGAAGTGGGCAATTGGAAATAGTGCAGCTATGCACTCTAACACAATTCAGAACACTGAGGTTTTTTTCTTGTGTATTCATGCCATTGTCTAAATAACTTCCATAACAGGCACGTAGTAGCAAAAGGTTAGAGATTTGAATTTTGATTTAGTTCTTATGTATGAGAAAATGCTTCAATTAAGTAGAGAAAAAAAATTAAAATTTAAAGCAAGTTAGGGGATTTAGATGCCCAGTTCGATTGGGGATTCAAAACCCTTTGGAAGCTCTTTTTTCCCCTCCCCCCTTTTTTGGGGGGGAGGGTTGGGACAGCCTAGAAGCCTATATCCTACAGAGCTAAATCACTCCCATACTGACTGTCTTTCATCCATGAAGAATAAAGGGCCAGTTCCCTCCATTTACATCTGCTGATGTCAATGGGGCTGGGCTGGAGTAAATCAGTGTAGAATTTGAGCCAATGTGATTCACAGGGCTGCCCAGAGCGCGGTGGAGGCAAATGGGGCAATTTGCCCCAGGCCCTGCAGGGCCCCCCACAAGAATATAGTATTCTATAGTATTGCAACTTTTTTTAGGGAAGGGGCCCCTGAAATTGCTTTGCCCAGGCCCCCTGAATCTCTGGGCAGCCCTGGTGATTCATACTCTGTGTAGACACAAACCACACTAACTTGAATAGTATTCCATCAATCAGAAGTGAGCAATGTGGCAGGCAGGAAAAGAGGCTTTATTAAACAGCCTGGAAGGTTACATGTTGAACTTCTACTGTTTGAATGGCAGCAGCCTGGCCCTGGTTTACATTTCTGAGCCTCTAGTGCCACAAACTAGATCCCCATTACAACTTGTTCTTTTTCCAGTTCCACTCATCATATTAACAAGCAGTATAGAAGGATTTTAGCCGTGAGAAACTCTAAAAAGCGTATGGTGAAGCAAATGTCAAGCTAAAGAAATCTGGAGGGGGGGAAAAAAAAAAAAAGACTAATTTATGGCCATAACCTATTCTATATCCCTGTGCAAAAAACTCAGTCTCAGAGAAGGAGTAAGAAACACTGTTGCTCACACATCGGTTCAAGCAGTTCTTGTGCTTACAAAAGTCCGGATTGCAAACCAAGTTATTTACCTGTTCCGCGATGTAAAACGTGTGACTGTTTGTTTGTGGGTGAAACCAACAGCAGCGAAAGGTCTCTCCCAAAATGGGGTTATATGGCTTTTTTATTCCCTGTAAAATAAAGACACAAATCTCATGCACACACAGCTATGGGAATATTACAGCATGGAATGCCATGCCTGGGAGCTGTGTTCTTCTTGGTATGGACATGGCCCCAGGACCTAAAAGTTACTACCAAGGAAAATTGATTATCCAATCTTACAAATGAGGGAAGAACAGAAAGAGCTATCAAGTGACTTCCCCAAGGTTCTACAGCAAAACAAATGGCAAAGTCAGTGACAGAACCCCAGCACATCTGACTCTCACCCTCTGTCTACTCAAACCACTTCCACTTGATCCACAGACTGATCTACAGCCTCTGCTAACTTGGACACTGAAATCTACTGATGAAAAAAGTTACAAAACAGTTACATTGTTATTACTACACACAGCAGATACATGCAGATATAGAGATCTAGTAATATGTTGTTTGAACTTGTGACGAGAAAAGACTCCTGATATTGCACCATAAGAAGTGTTGACCCCAATTAACAATTAACAGAGTGTTCTCTGTGGCACACGACCAGCCCTAGCTTCCTTTGTCCAGTGCAAGAGATCTGAGCCCATTTCTGATAAACTGCTGCTATTGCCAGGCCCCCCATTCCCCATGTAATTTCGGTTTTAAATTAGTAAAATGGTAAGAACAATAAAAGGATAAATGAATTATCAAGAGAAAGGCAAAAAAATAAATCCAAAACTATACAAGCAATAAGTCTGAATGTTTACGCAATGTCTTACCTTTGGCTTCTTATAAAAGCCTGACAAATACCATCTCAAAACTTGCTTGATTCGACTGTATGGATCTTCTTCGAGTGCAGCTCTGTAGGAGATGGGACACGGGATGTTTACTCAAAACAATTTTTGTACTGTTTACATGTCTGATTCACCACTGTGTGACTCCAGTCTAATGCCATTGATTTTTCAGCATTGCACCAGCATAAAAGTGAAGTAATACAGTGATGAACCAGGGCTACATGTCTTGACAAACATTGTGGTGCTTCTATTGAAGGAGAAAGTACATCACCTAGTGGATACTGGTTTCTTAGTGATGTACACAAGTCAAACACACAAACTGTGGGACTTCTTGGAAGTGACTGGCAGGTACGTGCCCGACTAAAAATCCCAACGCAATAATCTCATTTTTAGGGCAATAATCTGGCTTAGGGTTGCCACTTGATCTGAAATTGTGCAGAGGTCATAAGATAGTAACTGGTCCAGTCCTATTGCTGGAAAACCAACCAACACCTCTAACTTCTTTGGAGAATCAGAAGTTTAGCTCTTGCCTGACCCCTTTAAATCTTCCCAGCTTTAGACGGACAGGAAGTGATCATGTGATGAAACTTTCCTCAGTGTATTTCCGTTCCTCAGTGTATTTCCAACCTGATACAGAACTGGAAGTCTACTGAGAAGCAACATCCAGACTTCAAGATGCCTATCTGAATAAAACCTCCAACCTTCCTGAGGTTCAGCTAGCCATCAGTAATAGCCAGGGTAAACACAATCACCTAGCAAGCTGCATCTTACAAACGGTGTAACTGGATCTCGACAAATAAGCTTGAAAACGCCCTGGGATTTTAAGAAAAGCTGAAGGCAACAGAATAATAAAGCACAAGCCATCCATGTGATGTTATATATGAATATTGCATATTTTCAATTTGTTACAACATACCAAGCATGCCCATTCAAGAGGTAAAATATTTAGTGTTTTCCACTCTGCCCTCCAAAAAACTACTCAGTTCAATGGAGTTAGAAGAACCCCTATTTATCTCCAAGTGCCACTAATTATGTTGGTTTCAGGTGGTGGCAGGTTTGCTTAAACATATTCTCCTGTAAACTCTGTCCTACAAATCTCTTTCCAAAGGTACACTAGAAGGCGGAGTAGTACTGTTATTGCAGGCTTATAATAAGTAACAGCATCTCTGTCCATTCCAGCCCATTCTTGAGGGAAGGGTGCATAGGAAGTTTTGTCTAGAGTTTCCCTATACTCCTTACTTCCCCCTACATCCCTGGTTTGCACTGGGAACAGTCTGTTTTTAAAGGTCACTGATGTTGATTCCTGAACTAATTTACAGCTACACAGATCAAACTAGAGACTCATGCATTATTTGGGAGACTTCTCAAATGTACAAATGGCCCAGCCAGAACCACATTAATGTTCGCACACATGTTCACACAGCTGGGAAATACATCCCTGCTAAGCCTGTCGTAAGTGGTGCTTACTGGGAAAGTAGGTCAGCATGGTAGTAATAATCAGAGAGTTTGTTGAGGAAAGAACGTGGCTCCAGGATGAAGGTGGGCAGAACCACTCGGGACAAGTCCATGCCAGGCCGCAGCTGTTTCAACAGAATCCACATCAAGCTCTTGTTTTCTTCCGAGACTGTTTCTGTTTGAGAGGATTCACCCGTCTAAATGAAAGAAGAAAAAGTCAGCACAGAAGGCGATGGTTAAAGCAAAGCGAATATGCCTGGATGGCCCAAGGGAATTGAGAATGGTAAAATCCTCCATGTCAACAATTCAAACCTGCCTTAGGTCAACAGGGAGTGAAAGTCATTACAGTGTGTAATGGTGGGTTGTGTAGAATGAGTGGTATTCTCACCTCTTGACAAGAAAAAAAAACAAAAACAAAACGGCAAAACCCACCATCTTGTTGACAATCTTAGCAGAGGGACCAACGGCTGAACAGACAATGGAGAGCGGAAGCGGTCCTTCACGATCGAAACATACTAGTGGGGCAAGCATGACACACCTTACACTGCCATGGCCCCTGTTGAGGCAGTCATGTGGAATTAATACAGAGCTATAGCCTGCAGGACACTCTGTCCAGCACCTTTCACCACCAGAAGTCAAGGACCACACACTGGTTTCAGTCACTTAGGTATTTCCCTTGATTTCAATGGAATTGCATGGGGTATCACTGAACAGGATGCACAGCCCCCCAGGCAGCAGGATTAAAAGTTACACTGTAAAGTTTAATACTGATATTATTTATCAGAGCCGGTACCCAAAGGCCACCCTAGGCACTAGAGTTAAATGAAGAAAGGGAACATAATGGTCTATTTATCTCATCAGGATTTCTGCTGCTTTTAGAGCCCCAGGCAAAAGATTTCTACAGAGGAATGAAATAGGTCCATTTCTGAAAATGAAATTTAGTTCTGGGGGACAATGTGTTTTTACACCCTGCAACAGCCAGCTTCTCAGGTGGTGTAAGTCAGTAGAGATAATATACACCAGCAGCCGAGACTTTGCTCCCACACCTTCTGGATGCCAATCAGCCACTTACGCTGGCATTTGCTCCTGCCTTCCATAAGGCATTACCAAACTCTCTGTGCTAAATGCTACTATACAGTCTATCAATCCCTCCTTCCTACATTCTGTACGCGGAAATTTAGCCATCAGATCAAGCATCGGTTCTTTCCCAAGAGTTGCCCCAAATCTAGTGCTAGATACAAGGAAGCACATGACCTAACATGCCTTGGGATGAATTATGCATTGATGAATGCCATGAAAACAGAATTTTAGGATGCACGCAACAGATCTGAGTGCAGCATCTCAAACTAGCTTTGTGACATGTTATTTTAGTAAGTCCCCTCACTTCTTGCATTAGAGCAAGGTTTGGAAAAAGTGAAAAGTAGTATTTTGGAAAATTTAGGAATGAGGAACAGTAAAGTCCTTTTTATTCCACTGATTTTTGTTATGTTACCATCTTTCTGGTGACAGAGATCCACGCAGCTTAAGTCTTAGAGAAGAAATGGAAACCACTAGTTAACTTATTTCAGTAGTGCTAGCTATGACTCCATAATTCTGGGTCTGTCAGCTTGTTTTTTATTTACCCAGCTTTTCAGGTGTGTATCTTGGCAATACAAATTAATTCCAGATTGGACTTGATATACAAAGACTTACCCTGAGAGTGAGTCATGGGAGGTGGGGAGGAAGGGAGTAGGGGAGAGAAGCTTTCATATGTCTTATCTAAAAGCTTTCCAAATGAAGTTCTTTTTGTTGCCAGTCCATCTTATAAAGATAAGTAATTTTTTATATTATGGGACAAAATTTTGCAAGCATGAATTTATTCCTGCAACTGGTTTTGTGCTGCAGATTTCTAGCACAAATATGGAAGCTTAGTTCTGGCAAAGTTATGTAGAAGTGCATATACATACCCCTCAACTGAGCTTCCATAACTTGGCTGAAAATTTACATAAACCAAAATAAATTTATAGAATTTGGGCCATAATATCAAAGGTCTACATCCTTTGTAGGGTAGAAAGCATGTATATATTTCAGGAGGATTGTGTTGTAAATTGGCTATATATTGGCTCAATATCTCAGACCCATCTCATACCAGTGCTGATAATGAAGTGCAGTATTGAAGGGAGGGGTGTACTTTACTCATCAGTGGCCCCATCTAGTTGAGATCTGACACCTAGGTCCCTTTCACCTGTCTCAGGTGCAAGTCCAGCTGGAAAAAAGATCAAGCACACTCTCTAAACAGAAATATGAAAAACAGCACCCAATTATCAAAGCAGCATGTGAACTATTTGAGGGCATACTGGGTGCCAAATTTGCCTGCACAGTCAGTCAATCTGCTGCCAGTATTTGTCTCATTTTAGACTACACTCAGCATGAAAGATACCCCTCCATACAATCAAAGTTTATTCCATTGTACTTGTGCTACAGCTTTGGTAGACATTTAAAATTAAAAAGGGCACCACATACTTTGGACAGGTGAACTCTCCACCAGTGAATGGAGCAATTATAGTAAGTTCGGTCAAAAATCCACTTCAAGAAGTGCCAAATTATCTACTCCGCTAACCTTTCATGACAATCTATCATGTGACACACACATTTTAGAAATAGTCTAAATACCTATTTCCATGGACAGAGCTAATTTCTCTTTGTTCCTGCTGCATATTCTTACTCTGGAGTCATAATACTTTGTGTAGTAATTGCTTGCTGTACATTAGGATTTGAAGTGAGCAAGACACAGCAGGAGGAGTAGTGACCAAATAGAAGAAGGACTGCCCCGAACAACTGCCCGCCCCCCCCGCACTTCCAGTCACGCCTCCTTAGCCATAAACAAGCGTGGGATGTCTCAAGCCATGAGACAGAGGCCTTGTCTACACTGGGAGTTTGTCACGATTCTGGCCACCAGTGTAGCTGCACTGATGCAACCTACTAATATAGACAGGTGCAAACAGTGGTGTTACCTGTGTAGCTTATGGTTTGCAAGAAACCAGGATTAAACTGCACTGGTGCAAGTCACGGCTTGTAGCTATTTACCCCCATCTATGCTAAAGGTTTGGACTGCTGCAGCTATGGTGCTGTCTGGCCAATGATGGCTGAAATCAGAGTAAATCCCCAGGGCAGACATCTTTAGAGCAAAATGCTTCTCTGTGATGCATCAACAGGAATCTACTTTCATTGTTTAAACAGTGGGCAACATTCCGATCTCAGCTTTCCTGGTGTAAATCCAGAGTAACACCTCTGGCTGCCAGTCTCCTCCAGCTGACTCTCATCCAATGCCGTCAACTCCATTGCTGTAAAAAAGCTGCTCTAACACTATCTTCATCAAAGAAGTCACAGTGACAAAGCCAACAGAAGTGCTCGTGTTGGACATGAATGCATTCTAATGCTAAATGGTGTGAAAAATTGATTCCTAAATGGCAGTTTCACATAGGAGACCAAGTAGCTCAGATGTTCTTTAGGACATACAAAAGGTTCATTTTGTGCAACATGAATAAGAAAAAGAGTACCATATTTTGCACCAGGCAATGGACTGAAGCCTCCTAGTTAGTCAGGATACAGGCTTGGAATGACAACTCCGCTCCTGCAGTGTAATGAGCTGTGGCAATGCTCTACAGCTCCTTAATGCAATGCCCAGTTGAAGCGCTCACTGATCCTGGAAACATGCCAAAGGGCTAATAGTGGAGCTGCTGTTTATCACACACACAATTACCGAATAAGGACAATTCAACATAATTTGGCAGAAATCTTCAGATAGCATTACCTGTAAAATATCTGAACCCATAGAGCAGTTTGACCGTCCTGCATCCAGGAGGCTGAATACAATGGAGAGATGAATATGAACCCAGAGACATTTCAGTGAAATAGATAAAGTTCAGAAATTTTTTTTTTACCTCCCCAAACTCCTCATAGATCTGTTCCATATAGGTCGTCCCTTTCCTTTCCTGGGAGACATCCCCGTGGATTTCAGACTGCTCACTCTCGCTTTCATTTGTCTTCCGGCTGTTCTCCTGAGTCTCATTCTCAGACTCCTCTATGTTGTCTCTCTCAGATTTGTCCGAAAAAGCATCATTTTCTACGTGGTGATTTTCCAGGGCTGATTCATTAAAACTGAAATACATGGTTTGTTACATTGCCTCAGTTTGATTTATGAAGCCAGATTATGAAAAGCATTTTAGCCAATATGAAAAAAGCCCTCAGGATGCAAAATAAGGCTTGCAACCAGAAAGAGTGAAGGACAACAACTTGCTGAGTGGTTGGGTCTATGCCATGGAAGCGGTAAAACATTTAGGTCACAAGTCTCCTCTCAGTCCACACTGTGGAGCTCCACTGCATATGTGCATTTGTCCGCATAAGAAACTCCTATTGGCTTCAATCAAAACTCAACATACAGAATGAATCCAGAATATACAACAGTGACTGCTTCTTCAGACAGAGATCTGCAGTGTGTCTCTGAGAAGAGATTTTTGCCTGCATAAGAACCTGCCACATATTATGTGCTACTGCTAAGGCAAAGGATGGTATAAAGGTATACATTATTTTTTACCACCACCACCACTCTATTTCAATAGAGGAAGATGCGAAGTCAAAACAATAAAGGTCAAGGGAACATTCAATGGCAAATTTAATACTGATAAAAGGAAATACCACCCCCCCTTCTATGCTGCACAATTAACCCATGGAACCCACCAGATATTGTTGAGTCCAAGAGATTAGTGGCATTCAAAACAAGGATTGGACATTTATGTGGAAAACAAGAACATCCAGAGTTATAGTAGTAAACAAAAAACAGGAGTTGGAAACGATACAAGCCTTCCTACTTCAAGGCATAATCTAACCTCCAAATAAAGAGGGTTAGGAGGAAATTCTTTGGGGCAGGTTATCTTATGAATTGCCAACTGCAGGGTTTCTTGCCCCTTCCTTTGAAGAAGCTAGTACTGGTCAATGTCAGACAGGATACTAGACTAGATGGGCCACTGGTCTGTCCCAGAGTGGCACTTCCTATGTTTCAAAGTAAAACTTAGTGCCTAGTGCTCAGTTATTTTCCATATTAATACTTAGTGTTTCTTATCTATGAAAAACTATTATTTTAAGTTCAGTTAATTTAAAATATGGCAAGGAAGGGGCCTAACACTCAGTCAATTAAGGCAATCCTACCACGTCTCACAGAGTTTTGTTTTCTGTTCATGAATCCAATGTCCCCCTCCCCCCTTCAGTGGGTTACAAGACTGCAAGTCAGATAGATCTCTGTTGCTACAGCTATGTTCCTTCCAGCTAGTAGTGATATTCTGGGTCTCTCTGGAATTTAGAATGCCAACACAAGAACTATTTTATTGTGATCATATGGCCCATGTCTCTGTGATCAAATGCACCCCTGCATCCACACCCCACACACTCATGTAATAATCTTTGTACAAAATATGCCCTGTGAGGTATCATTTGAAAAAACTAGTAAGTCACTGGTCAATAATATAGGTGACATGTATGTAGCAACATTGTATGAAAAGTTATAAAATCCATCCTGTATAATGTTAAAAGGGACATGCTCAAACTCATGTAGTTCAATCTCAAACCCCAATTAAGCACAAGCGGTCAAGCAAGTCTTAAACAAAAGGATGTTTGTGGTTACCTCAATTTGCATATAAACTGTAAACAGAGTCTCCAGAACACGAGAGAAAAGAAAGGAAAGGAGACAAAGAAAATCTACATCTCAGCAAGAAAACAGCATGAAGCATCTTTCCTCAACAGACATCTATTTGCTCTCAACTGAAGAGAACTTTGTGAGGGGAACTGAAGTATACAAGTGAGGGGCAAACACCCCATGTTATCTCTTGCCCTGTCATTCTCCCTCTTTGCACTTAAAGAGGACAAAAGTCCCCTAGGCTTTGGGGGAGGGGCCCTGACCTGAAAAGGTTGGTTGGTAAAGCTGTTGGAAGAACTGTACTTTGGTAAGAACTGTACTTTGAATCAAGTATAGTTTGTTAAGTTAGATACTAGGAAGCGTTTTATATTTATTTGTCTTGTAACCATTTCTAACTTTTATGCATCATTGTTTGTACTCACTTAAAACCTCTCTTTCTAGTTAAATAAACTTGTTTTATTCTTTAATTGAAAACACCCTGGGTCAGTTAAGTTAAGTTGTCTGGGTAATTCCATTTAAGATGGCAAGCTGTGTATTGTTCCCTTAAAGGGACAATGGACCTAATATCTCTGGACTGTCCAGGAGAGGGCTAGCCAGTACAGACCACCGTTTTTGTTTTTTTTGTGGGGGGAGGGGGGAGAAGAGATCTGGGACTGGGAGCATATCAGGTACCCTATAGGAGTAACCAAGGTTGGTAAAAGCCAGAGTGTAAGTCAAGTGTGGCTAGCAGGCTGCAGTTACACACAGACACTCAGGGTGTGGCTTCCATGCTGGAAGTCTGTTTGTGAGCAGGCCCAGGATGGAGCTACTGCTGTAAGGCATCGTAAGGCATCAAGGTTGCAGAGCAGGGGTGCCGAAGTCCCTCACTAGCCTGGCTTGCACTCTGGAATGTCAGTCTCCTATGAAGCCTCCATGCAGTGTCTTGTTTTATATCCTTGGGAATTATCCCAGAGTGCAATATCAATGACTGTCCTAATTTTAATCAGTAGGTGATACTGACAGTAGAGATCATGATCTCTTGAACTATACAATTTTACTAGCATATGCAAAGCTTATTAGGTTTCATCTTGTGAATCCTAACAGGCACACAAACTCTATGCATAATTTAAACACACAAGGCGCTCACTTCTAGTAACAAAAGATTTTCTGCGTTACCAACGTATTTCATAGAATCAAAGAAAATGGAGATCAAAGACACTTATTAGGTCACCTAGTCTGTCTCCCAGCCAAAGCAGGATCTCTCTCTTCAGTATATTAGAATGCTTTGTCTAGTTTTAAATGGTTCTATGATGGGTTCCACCCTCCTCTCCCATCAGCTGTCTTTGGAGACATTGATATTTTGATTCTATATTACTTTGAGAACTCGCTTGTTCACTCCCTCTCTGTTTTTAGGTTTTGCTATTTAGACAGATTTTTAAATGCTCAGAATCCAGAATTGGTGTCAGATTTTCAGTTCCCATTTAGGGTCCCATATAATGGCCAGATTTTCAAAAAGTGCTCAGCGCCCAGTAGTATCCATGGCAACACTTCTACTCAGATTTCTAGAACAGCCCAGTACTCAGTCTGTTGTGCTCTTTTGAAAGTCTGGCCAGCAGCATCTTATACATGTGGGACAGTTTTTCTAATCAATATGATAGATTTAGGGCCAGAGGATTAATGGTTATTACATTTCAGCACTGATGCTCTGATATTATAAACTATGCAGCTCCAATGACATCAGTGCCAGGATCGGGTCTCTGTGTTTTGTGTCAGACAATGACTACCACGCATGATGACTGAAAAATTAATCTGAAGTTGAGTTTAGTGCATATGTGAATTTAAGATCATAAAAGAAAAAGAAAAAAAAAAGGCAGGGGGTGGGGAGAGAAAGGAGGAAAGAGATTATCGCATAATCTCACAGCACAGATACTTGCTGGTTTGGCAGATCATTTGTTTGTTGCTGACAATTCAGGCTTGATTTATTTTCTTTGGGGTCAACAATCAACACAATTTGTCAGTGTTCTGCATATCGTTGTTATGCTTCCTTCCCTTGTGAAAATCTTCTCCTTGGGATGTGTGTACTTGAGAGAAAGGTTCACAATATGGGCCAGTGTCAATGTTTGAGAAATAGCACATGCTTAATTTAACAGCATTTGTAAAAAGCCCAACTTCTGTTAATTATGATGTTCCTTTAATCTGTGAGAGGATTTAAACTTTCTGCTGGGGCAAGTCTTACTCCTTTTTGACTTCTTTCCTAACCAAAAAAATCCTTCTGCAATGACACTTTTCTGGTATTTTAGTTATTCCAGAGCAGTGGAACAGGAGGGAGTTAATTCATCTGAAACTCCCCAAATATTAACTCTGTGCAGTAATTACCAAACCAGCCTGCTACACATCAGACTTCAAATATACTCAGAACTATAGCGCTACTCTGGGGAGCACAAAGGAAGACATATGCTATTCAGAGTGAATATCAAACTTGACAGATAAGGAGAATGAAATGGAGCCACACCAGTTCAAACAGGAAAATTTAAAATCAGTAAATACATACATTAAAAACAAAAGCCAAATTATGAGTCTGATTCAAAATCCTTTGAAAATCAATGGAAAGAATCCTATTGGCTTTCATGGGTTTTGGATCAAATCCAGTGCAGAGCTGTAATAACAGTGTTTAAAGGCAGTAGGAGACCTTTGCTCACTCAAATAAGAGTAAGCCCTTTGTTTCAGGGCTACGTTACTGCCCTCCATCCACGTGTACTGTATCAAAGAGCAGTATGTGCATCTGAGCAACATAGTATTGTTCATGATTTCTACTATGGCAGCGCCTGGGAACCCCAAGCAAGGGTCAAGGCACCATTGTACATAAAGTAAACAGTGCCTGTCCCAGAGACTTTACAATCAAGGTGTCAAACAGAACAGACCACAGTTAGAGAAGGCACACAAACAGGGGTGGGGGAAGCAACAACAAACAGGCTTACGCATAAAAACAGAAGTCTTTATGCCTCTCAAAGTCTCATGCTTAACATCAAAACGGACTTCTGCAGGGTTATAGCCACCAATTTCCTATTTATTTCCAGGGAAGTCGAGAGGCTGTGACCCTGCAAGGTGCTTTGAAAGTTTACGCTCTTTCCAATTATTAAATAGATTAATTTTTGTTATTGTTGTCTCCTCTATTTCTTTCCCACCAAGACAGGAACAGAAATAGCCAGTGGAAAAACACAGCAGTGGCTCAAGAGAAGATTTTCCCCACAAGGGGAGGAATGCCCCCCCAAATATAGAACATCTGTCTCCATTTTATTTTTTGGCAGAGTAGTTTGACTAATTTGAAGATACAGTTAAATGTAATTAAACTAGCCCCCTAATAACAGCGTGCCAACTTAATTGGGCAGGATTCCCTGAAGGGAAGGCATTTAATTAGAATGAATGAGTCCCTGTGAGTGGCAAACCAAGAATCTACTCAACACTTGGATAGCTGGTTTTCCACCTACTCCCCTTTCCACCCCATTCTGCACCGCTGCTGCTTTGGGGAATTTTTACCCTTGTTATGTAGCTGCCAAATTCTCCGAGGCTCAAAAATTTTTGAGAAAAACTGAATGCTGTGGTAGAGCCACTCAGCGCACCAGAACTGAGAACAATCTACACTGTGCGCCAGGCTCAGAAGAGGGTTTGGCATCCACGAGTATGGCCTAGAGGCTGAGCTCTTAAAATTCTGGCCCTATGGGAAGCTGCTGAGTTCTGTAAATCAGGAGGCCCAAGTAGGGCCCTTAAAATTCAACCAGTGAGCAGAGAATAGAGTAGCTGTTGTACATGCACGATTGATGTTTGAGTTTGAAGCTTAACACATTCTTTTCTTTATCCTATACTTTCCATTAACTGCAACTGTAGGTCTGAATGCACATTCCCAAGGCACCATTCTCCTTTCTGATCCAGACAGACACAGTAGTGGCTTTATTTGTGGCATGATGCCATAATGGTGCCCCCTCAAGAGAAGGGGTAGCATATGGACTGCAAACTATTCAGGGTGGGACCAGTCTCTTTTACACATCTGTACAGCACCTAGCACAATAGGACCCAAACCCTGGTTCAAGCCCCTAAGGACTAGTATTATATGAACAAACAAGCACAAACATACCCTCAGCCAAAACTGTAGTAAGTGCCAATAGTATTTCCATTACCAGCACATTGTATCTGATTTTAGTCTCACACAGAATTGGCATATGCACACGTCTGAAAAAAGGCACAAATTCTCTACCACCGCATATATCTCAGTGTTTCTTTGTACCTAGAACCTTACAGGCAACCAATCCCCATTTAAAGGCTAGCTATACAATACTCATTGGTTCACGACCAACTAAAAGGCTCTCAGTGCAGGTATTATTATGTGTATACTTATTCTTAATAAGAGAGTAGGAGATCAACATCAAAGGACAGACCCGTAAGATAAACACATATATGCACAATTAAATCTGCATGTCCTAGTCACACATCCGATTTCCTGCTGCTCTGTCCCACCCCATGTTATACCTTGAAAGAAGAAAAAAAAAAAAACCCAGCCAACCAAACGAAAAAAAAACACTCAGAACAAATGACCATTGTTTATGGTGCAAGTTATAGCTGGGTATGAAAGAAAGTTCCGCTCAGCGCGGAAGAACAATGGCATGCATGAAGTGCTGAAAATACAACAGGCCTGCAAAACAAGAGAACTACACATACATTGCTGCTTTGGGTCACCGAGCTTCTGACAAGTCTGTGTCCTGCCTTGTGATTAGCAAAGATACTTCCACATTCTGAAAAGGAACTGGATTCTCCTATTGTTATATTCCTATATTCATAGTGTGGTATTGTCTACAGGCCAACATTTTGCTAGTTGCTGCATGTACACATAGCAAGAGACAATCCCTGCCCCTCAAAAGCTCACAGTCTTAATGGAAAAAAGAGAGACAAAGGGTGAGGACAAGACAAACACACAGGAAGGCAAAATGACTTCCCCAAGATCACACAACAACTCAGAGGCAGAACCAGGCTGGCTTTATGCCCAGAATCCTATCCAATAGGCCAGAGAGATTTTTTAAGACAACCTATCTAGCTGTAAGGTACAGAGAAAACCACAATGTTTACTCCAACAGTCTTTAAACTGAAGTGCTAAGAGATGCTACTGTAATATTACGAGTGTGGATAGAAAGATGGTTGCAGTGTTTTTTTAATGTAAATTTTATCTTATGATGCATCTGGGGAAGAGGTAGGAAACTATGAACCCACTAACTCAGTGGAGACAGCAGTTACGAAACGATAGCCATGGAGCATGTGTGCTCTCCTGACTATAACACAATACTACTATTAGCACTGAGAGTAACTCGCTGTAAGAAAAATCAGACCTACCGCTGTATCTACCAATTGGCAGCCAGATGCTAGAGCGAGTACATCCAGTTAACATACTCCATTTGTTGGCTGGACTCACTGGTAGACTGATAACCTCTGTAAGGCCTATCCCCACTCCTACCCCCAGGGCCATCCCTAGCTATTCTGGGGCCCTACAGAGCCCCCCTCCCTCAAGGGGCCATGGGGGGGTCCCAGGCCTCCATAAGGGTATGGGGGGCTGGCTAGGGGGAAGGGGGGAACCAGCCCCCAGCACTCACCGGTGGCACGGCTAGGATCGGGGCCCTGCACTTCCTGCTGCCAGTGAGTGCAAGTCCAGCCCTGCTGCACTCCTCAGGGGCAGTAAGAGGCAGGGCTGGGGCGGAGTGGGGGCAGGGCAGGGCTTGGAGAAGAGGCAGGGTAGGGGCTGGTGCAGCATGCAGCTGCCCTGGGCACCAGGAAATTCGGTGCCCCAAGTTTCCTGGTGCCCTACCCAGCTGCGTACTTTGCGTATGGGTAAGGACAACTCTGCCTACCTCCGTCAGCTTCAACAGAAATTTGGCCCAACTAAGGCAATACAAGTCCTTTGTTAGGCACATTGACACAGCTGGAACTCTAACCAAGCCTTTCATAGTTTGTAGGCTACAGGACAGCACTTAAAAGAGAGCTTTTCCCCATCTCTCCCAAAAGATACCCAGATATTAGTGATGGGTGTCGTATAAGAACCTAGACAGAGATAGGTTAGACTATAGCCTCTCACCAAGCCAATGGTGGCTAGTGTGTATTCTGAAAAAATAATATGGTTAAGAATGAGTCATGTGTATGACCCAACCAGTACCTTTACATGTACAATAGCTAAAAGCACAATCTTACTGGAAGAACTCCTGGTCAGAGATGGTGGTCGTGTGCAACAGGTTATACAGCCCAGCATGTGAAGAATCAGAAGAGCAGTTCAGGTCTCCATCCTTCCCCTGTTTGGAGGCGCTGAGTCGGAAGAGACTGGAGCAACGCAGGGCAAGTTCCAGAGCATCCAACCAACATCGGCCTGTAGAACAACAGGACTTGTCTAAGCATAGGAGGTCAGAGATGACAGCAAAAACGTTCATCTAAGGTTTCTCAAAAGCTTCTCATTTGGGAGTTAAGAGTTCTAATTAGTTTTCACTAATAGAGACATCAGGCAGAGTACTTTAAAGATTTAAATAGCTCAGAGTATCTATGGTTAGCCTAACAAAAGCAGAGCAAGTATTAAGATTTATATAGTTTTACATTCAGTGTCCTTGTATTAACGGTGGGCATAGTCCACCTTTCTAGATGTTGAGGTGCCATTCTGCACAGAAGTCCCAGAACTATGTTCAGTTCTCCATGCGATCACTGAAAAGTTATTAGCCCCCAAAATCATGATCAGGATACTAACATCATATTAACAGTCACTCATGACGAGAGCCAAGATTGTCAACATATGCAAAGCGATGAAGACAAACATGAAAGCTCAAGGTCTGTTTATTGAGTTATTTATTTTCTTTTTTCCATTATTGTTTCCTTTTTTGCTCTCTGCCATTGTCCCCCCTCCCCTTTCCTCTCCCTTTAGGTGAATTTGGTAAAAATCAACAGTACTAATGAAGCAAGTGCTCCTAATCTTAATCTGTAAAGGTCATAATTTACGTTATGGGCCTAATTTACAAACACAGGCCTCATGCCTGCAACTTCTTAAGTGTAGTTAGACTGCTGCTCCCGTGTGGAGCTTCATTGACTCCAATAGCCTCAGATGGGTCCAGCAGTCAGCTGGCACACAAGTTGCATAATGAGACGCATGAGGACCTTAACTGAGCGATTCCTCATTTAGACATGCCAGTCTGCACAGTCATGGAAAATGAGAACTTAGATGCTGAGTGTCAATCTGAGCATCAAAATTCAGGATACAGATGGAGACTTTTAATGGCACTTGCATATCGAGGAAATTGGAGTCTTCAACTTTTGTTTTGTTTGCTGTTAAACCACTACCCTAGTCTGCTTACCAGAGAGACCGTCTGTATTCTTGAAAACTAAAATACCTGTAACAGGAAGAATCAGACTCACTGATGGGCTGTGACCCAGGAAGCCTCTCAGTGACAACTGGCAGAGGGCATACCATACCATACCTCACCTCACATCAGGCCTAACACATTCATTGCTCCAACTCACTGTTAGAATCTATATCTAAAAGGTGTCACAAAAGGTATCATATGCAAACTGGTAACACACTGGTCATTAATGTTATTGCATGTATATGTATGAGTGGTATACAAAGAATAATAGATGTCTGCTAGAAATACATTCTTAATGTGTTTGGAAATCAGGATATAAGCCCAGCCTATTCTAAGCAAAGAAAATCTGTTCGCCTGCTTCACTGTCTCTTCAGTGTAAATTGAGCAAGGTGAGGCCAGAAACAATGGAAGCACATTTATAGATAAGGTAAACAAAGCAATCCGACTAGCAAGTGGGAGAGGTGACCACTTCACAATCACAACGGGGGATACCCCAGGAAGCATTCCTGGCTCCTGAAACACACAGACAATGGCATCCATCACCTGAGGGGCACAAGAGGCCACAGCTCTTGAAATCATAGAGATGGATCCTTCGGCCAAGGGGGCTGAAGACTCTGAACTGTCTATTGATGAGAAACCCACTTAGACAAAGACTGTAATATGCTGAAGTTTTAGTCGCTAAAAAGCATGTTTCGTTCGCAACCTTTAAATCTCTTTTCCACTCTTCCTTGAAATCACTTAAACCTATGTTCTTTGTTAAGCTTTTTCTTTTTTTATTACAAAACCATCTCAGTGCTGTTATATTCAAGGGAAGAGTGGGTCTTCAGTTAACCTAACAGGCTTTGGAGGCAGCACACAACTTTTGAGAGTGTCCAGTGAGACAGACTGGACACTGCAGAAAACCATCAGTGGGAAACTCTAGAATTGAAGGGGTAACAGATTGTTCCCTGCAAGGCAAAGTTTGGATTGGTGGAGTCCTGAAGAGTTTGCTGGCAAAGTGGACAAGCTGGTGCACCAGGGAGCTGACACAGCAGCAGCAAAGCTCACTCTTCCTGAGCCAGAGTGGTAACACAGCAGCTGAGTGTTCTGGGTGACATCAACAAGAGGTCAGAGACTAGGACACCGGGCAAACCTGCAGCGCATTCAAGAACTGACGTATCAAGAGAGGCACTCAGTAATTTTTAACATGTATAACAGAGAGCTTTTTATGCATCTCAAATTACATTACAGAATAATTAAAAATGTATTTGAGAGGCTGTAAAGAAAACAAAGGGGGACATAGCAATAGCAGTGAAAAATACTGTAACATGAATTTCATGTTTAATTTTACTATGGATCAAATCCCACACTCAGGATGCACTGCCATGCAGGAAAGCAGATGCTTAATTTCAAGAACACACTTAAATCTCATTGACTTCAACAGTTTTCATAAGTTGAATCTCCACTGGGCAAAACTTCCATTGACTTTAACAGAAACCAGACCCTAGGACAGGGGAGGGCAAACTTTTTAGCCTGAGAGCCTCATTGGGGTTCCGAAACTGTATGGAGCGCTGGGTAAGGAAGGCTGTGCCTCCCCAAACAGCCTGGCCCCCGTCCCCTATGTCTTCCCACCCCCTGACTGCCCCCCTCAGAACCCCAAACCCATTCAAGGGCCAGGCAGAACAGTCCTGAGGGCCGGATGTAGCCCGCAGACCATAGTTTGCCCAACTCTGCCATAGGAGGACAGCAAATAGAGCTCGAAAAGGTCTAGGTCATTTGTATACAAAGAAATATTTATAATTCTACAAGGTTTCTATGTTTTGATGAATCACTTTTGTAAAAGGCTACAGAAGAGTAGTAAGAGAAAGAAAGGAATGAAGATCTTGAGGAATTCCAGATTAATACCAAACTGTAAAACATCAGAGCTCAGTAATTTTGTCTTATTTCATCCTTAAAATTCCTTCAGCACTGGCTTGCTGTTTAATAACACCATGCATAATGTTTAATAAATGCTCAGGCAGGGTCAGGACTTCTGTAAAATACAAAATAATATGAAATCAATTACAAGTATTGCATATCAAAGGCTTTACATGCAGAGATTTATTCTCTTTGCACCACAGAGGATTTACAAGGATAACTCATCAGTGTGAATGGGTGTTCTGAGCATAAATACACCGCCCCTACACACACACCTAACTCATCAAGATGAGAATCATTCAGCTTACTCCATGTGAGCAAAATGCACTGCAATTTAATCTTTTATTCTTCAGTCTTATGGGATGGAAACTGCGGTTTTCATTAGGAAATACTGCACATGCTATATTTATTGTGCATTTTGTTCATGTCAAGATTTTCAAAAATAGAGTTAAAAAGCTAGGAGCCTACATTCAAATATATATCTTGAATGTGGTCTGGTTTACAAATCAGAAGCTCCCACTGATGTCAATGACACTTATTTAGGCCCCAACTCAGAAAAAAACCTCTAATGCATGTACGTAAAACCCACTGAAGTCAAGCATGTGCTTAAGACATATTACGAGAAGACAAGGCTTTAAGGATTCAGCACGCAGATTTACAAAAAGGTATTTAGACATTTCTGTACATCCCACTAGGTGCCTCTCTGTACCTTTAGAAATCTGGTCTACAAGCATGAATTTAGCCAACCATTTCTGAAAATCTTTATCTTAATACTCAAATGCAGAAACACCTAACAATGTCATTCTTAAACCCAACTCGAAAGAGTATCTACTATAATAGCCCATCCTGCATTAGCATTCAAACTTGTTACTCACACCCAAAGCATATCAACAATATTCAAAGAATGGCCACTTATTCACTTTAAACCAAAAGTGCATTCAAGAGAGACCAATCAGGATAAAAGCTACAGCACAGCCCCTTTTCCATCGGGTGATGGTGTGAATGTAGACACAAATACCCGTAACAAAGTTAGAAGCGAGATGCGGCTTTTCCTCTGCAAAGAAGAAAGGGTCCATTCTCTGTAAATTAACCACAACTGTGTGCTAATTTCAGCGTATTACACTGAAAACATACAATCTATAATTTTTAGGACTTGCAGGCTAGTTAAACCTGTTTTATTACTGAAGAGCTGAACAGAACCTGTCATGCGGAAGTGATATTACTACTTCTGCGTGTGCTCACACGTGCAATGAAAATGAAAGGTTTCTTTGTATTGACCTGTTTCCAGGTACTGGGTCCAAGCAATCTCACACTGAAATATGGAAAAACAGTACACAGTCATGTAATTAAAGACAGAATGATAGTGCACATGGGGCCCAAATCAAGACTACACAGGCAACTTTAATTCTGGCATTTGCTAATTTTCTAGTGTTTGACTTTGAAACCTTAATATTCTTTTAGTGTAGTTATGTGTGGAAGATATTATATACACGCACACACAGGGTTGAAGGCCATGAATTGATTCCTGAAGAGAGGCTAGGCTATGTTAGATAATAAGGTTCAGACCGTGACAGTGCTTAAAGGCTGGAGAGGTCTGCTTCAAGATTTGGCGCTTTTAAAATTGTAACATGCAACAGTGCAATAAAAGTTTTCTAAAGTCAACAAATAAAATATGTTCTATTATATTTGCATTGGACAGTGCTTTGTTCTAAGCACAGGCTAAGATGAAAGAATATATTCAACTACAGTAGTTGGCAGCATTTTTCATAGGGTTTAAATACAGATTATTAAAATCCTTGTAATACAACTCCTTTATGATAGAAATTATGCAAAAAGTATATGTTGCTTCAAAAATACCCATATTGACTCTCTCAAGAGTCTTGTAAGTGTTCTGAGCTTGATCTTACTTTCATTGAAGTCAATGGGTATTTTGTCAAAGGGCGCTGGGAAAGACCCTGATCGCAGGACCAGTTAGAAAGGATGGATGGAGCTAAAATTCAGTAAAACCATCAGGACCCCACTTTTGAACCCTGGCCAACCAGGTCCCTAGGTGGCATCCTTAGCACCACATTAATGCGCTCAACCACTGCCACTGACCAACAGCCTTAGTGCTAAACACCTACAGCCCTGCAGCAGCCACACCCCAGGCCCCTGATTGGCTGGACAGACAGCACTCTCATTGGGTACCTGGACTATATAAAGACCCCAACAGGAAGAGGGAGCTATCTGAGCAACACATTGTTGCCTGCTGGTTGCCTTGTCACTTCGCCTCCCCAACCCACTGTCCTGGCCCCTTGGATTGGCTCTTCCAGCTACAGACCCCTGCGAGAGTTCCAACCATTGCCCTGTACTGCCTGTAATACCAATCGACCTCCCAGCTACCCAACCACCAGCCAGGGTCACCCAGAGGATTCAGGGGACCTGGGGCAAAGCAATTTTGGGGGCCCCTTCCATAAAAAAAAAGTTGCAATACTATAGAATATTATATTCTCATGGGGGCCTGGGGCAAATTGCCCACTTGCCCTGCCTCCAGGTGGCCTTGCTACCTGCACACACTTCACTGCTCTGGACAGCCACCCTAAGTCCATCTCTGTCACCAGGCATTATAAACACAGATCATTCACATACCCTTTTCATTCACACCTGAACCCACTCTCCAACCCACCCCACTCCACCCCACCCAAAAAAGACAGCTACCATAGCTGTATATGTACACTGCAGGTAGAACTGATCAAAACTAGCAACAATGTCATGAAGAATTTGCCATTTTTGGATAAAATGGTTTTTCAAAATTGTAACCAGATCTGATAGTGGGCAATAAATGGAATAAAAATCCATTCCTGAGAGAAGAAAAATAATTCCCAAAACTAAAGTGTTAAACTCTAAAACACGAAGGCAAATCTAAGACTACAGCAAGTGTATTTTGGATAGAGACCAATTCACTTTGGAAATTCCAGAACAGTCATTTGCAATCTAGGAGAGGTCCTAGAGGATTACCAAGCACAAAGAAGAAAGAAGAGGAGTCTCCCTGGATTTCTGGCACTGACCTTACTTACACTCCATCTCTGGCACTCATGAGCATAATTGTGCAATGGTTGCAGTAAAAACCGTGATGATTAATTAACTGCAATAAAAAAAGAGAGCTTGCAAAAAACCTGGTTAAACATATAGCAGTACAGCAAAGGCCCTTTGTTTTCAGTTTTTACTGAACAATTCTTGGGTTTCTAAAAAAAGCTATTCAGTTTTTACTGGATTTTCACATGAATTTCCGACCACTCCTGAAAACACTGATTATGTTGAGCAAATCCAATCCATTGCATTAGGTAGATGTCTTTGTGTTAATAATAAGCTACCTGTTAAAGTAACACAATGTAGTGGAAGATGTACATATAAGTGTACATACTGTTAATGGACTATTTATGAAATAAACCACAGCATTAAATTGCTTTTACTGTCAGTACACCTTATTTTTCTTTGTGCGTTGCTTTTTTCTTCCCTCCTGTCCCCCAGTATTAATGCTGATATTTACCCAGAAAACTGGGAAATTAATATTTTGCACTGATTTTCACCCATTTTAAAATATTTGTAATAGACACTGAGAAATACCTGGGAAATTTTAAACAAAATAAAAACTGAGAACAAAGGATGTTGGGTACAGCTATGGTTTTTTTGTATTCCAAACTACTCCCCCCTAGTAACTGGGCCTAAGGAAGGTAACATGGGCTTGCATTTATTGCCTTCCCCTGTAATACCACAATTGAAATTTGATGTAAAATATTCTATACATTTCCCCAAGCCTTTTGGCTCAGTAAACTCTTAATGTCCATTTGAGACAAGTAATGAAATACAGCCACGTATATTCATATCACTACTGCCCCCTGTAAAGATGCTCTAAACATAGCCATGGATGCACTGCTCATATCAGAGGAACGCTGATGCTACAGCTCTCAAAGCCTGGGGCTATACGTTTGGATGGGAGTGAGCATGCAGCTCAAATAATCACTGGTTGTTTTTTTTTTGTTTTTTTTTTAAATAGGGGGAATGAATGATCAGGATGATATTGGGTTTTTGTTTTGTGTTTTTTGAACAGCCCTCCAGCTCTATTCAACTCTTGGTCACAAACACAGTAGGCATGTCCTAGTCATTCAACAGATCTATACTAGGCTACTCAGATATTTTATAGGAAGGTCATGCAACGAGAATATTAGCATCTTTTGTCCTTTGAAGTCCTTCAAACAATCAATCAACTAATATCAGTCACACAATCAAGATGACCCTAGGTCTTCACGTTTCGCATTATATGATAACAAATAGGATAACAGGTTCTCTCAGTGTTCATCATTAACTCCAATGTAAAAATCTGCTTTAGACTGCAGCTTATTGCTGTTCACTAAAGTTTCAGTCTGGGAGCACTTCCCCCCCCCATCCACAAAACTGGGGACCCAGGATGGCTGGGCTGAATCTCTTTTCCTGATTTTATCTAGAAGTCCTATTACCAAATGGCCATACAATACTCCAGGGAGTGCATCATAGGGAGAATATCACACTTCTTGGGTGGTTAAAGTCATCCAGTTTCTGGCCTTGTTCCTCACTTCTGTTTGACCAATGCATCTGACGAAGTGGGTATTCACCCACAAAAGTTTGTGCTCCAAAACGTCTGTTACTCTATAAGGTGCCACAGGATTCTTTGCTGCTTTTACAGATCCAGACTAACACAGCTACCCCTCTGATACTTAATATCTATTTGATTGATACCTCTAACAATCAGCTAGCAACGTACTGTTATCTGACAACAGTATTACTGTTTACACAGTTAGGAACCGTGACCTGGCTCTACCCAGACCCAGGAGCCTTAGAGACATGCAGGACCCAGTGGTTGGGTCCATTCACAAACAGTCCGTACAGAGAGGGGGATTGGGCCATGTTATGACAACTTTTATCAATACACTGAAGTCACTCACAAGAAGAAATCTTCACTGTGTAGCTTATTTACATAATAGCTAGCCTCCAGAATATAAAATTCCTTTACCGGAAAGGTCAAGAGAAAGACCCTATATTTGTAGATGTTGAGCCTTGTGGGCTGTTTTGACCTTCCAGAGGACTCCAAATACAACCATATGTGACAAAACAAGGCAGTCAGATTGCTACCAGACTTTATGGAATGTGAAATTTACTGTAGATTAGTGGCACTTCCATGGGCTATCCATAAGCTAGGGCCTTAAATCCTACCAACAGTCTGTCACAGATGGTGCAGCAGAAAAATGTATTCTGAAATTGTAAAAGGAAAAATAGGACACCAAGCTGCTGATTGTGATGTAGCTGCACGTCTGGATTGTTCGCTAAACCGATCATGTAACTCAGTACTCTAGAAAGTAGGAATTCCTCATGAATTACCATTAACACTACCAAATATTCTCACTAGTTATTAGCATGAGAGCTGTGTTGAGAAGCACGTAGTCAAGGCTGCATGGAGACTGATTCATGATCCATGGACACACTGTAAACATATACTAATGTTATGCAATGGGAAAGAGGCCATCTGGGTCTGTTCATCTCCCCAGCTTATTTTGCTCTCTCCAAGTGCCTACTTTCTTGACTGGCTTTTATCTGTAGTTGTCCAATGCACTAAACAAAAACTGTTTGTATGCAAGTGTCTCCTAAACCACCTTATGGCCTGGTCTTTTCTTACCTTCAGTTCATACCCCTTTATATTTTAATCTGTCAGTATTTGACCACTGTCCCATAGCTTACAATGATTTAAGCACTCTTGCCTCTTTTTAAACTCAATCCATTATTGAAATGAACATTTCTCCACTGTACGAGGCAGAAGTCCCTACTTTGTCTGTCCCATTGTATTCAGGACTCTCTACATGCAACCATTCTCTTCCTTTGTGACACTGACTGTACCAGTTTCATGTCATCTGCCAATGTTAATGCAGTGTTGTGTATTACATTTTCCAAATTACCAATACAGAGTATGGATCTTAACAGCGATGCCTTTGGCTATTTATATATCTCCTCAATCCATACCCATTTATTACTGTTACTGACTTCAGCTACCAAGCCAATATTTTATCCAGTTAAAATTTCTACACATTACCCTACTCAATGTTTCATGCTAACATATTTTGGTGTGATATTGCATCAAAAGCCTTCACGAAGGCTAATGACACAGATTATGCCTATGGCTTCACCTCTGACAACTCTCATTGATACCTCCTTGGAGAAGTTGATGAAATTTACTAGGCATGACTTCCCTTTTCCAAATCAGTGCTGAGTGCCCTTGATTATTCTTGTAGCCGTACAAGAGCATTCTCATCTTTCATCCTGAATCACTGTTTCTAGACGCTCTGAATGAAGAGATCATATTTCAGGTCTCTGGGTTCTTGCTTTTTCCCCATGATCCCATTTTTAAAGTAAGAGATCACATTAGCTTTTCTCCAGGCCACATGCACCTGTTGCAAGTGAAGAGGCAAAAATCTCAGGTACTAGCTGTGATTTCACCTGAATGGTGTAGATCTGCTTCCTAAGGGTCCTTACTTAGCTTTGGACTTAAAGATATGCTACAATAACCCACTACTTTAATCCCTTGGTTATCACAAATTCATAAAAAAATTCATTTGTCAGAAAGCTTAGAAAGGATTCTAAACACTGAGAACTCCTCAAGGAGGGGCATTCTGGCCCATTTATCCCTCTAGCCTACAATATATCAGGGCATATTGTGGGCGTGAAAGAGGAATAGGGCACAACTGGAGCAGTGCTCTAGTCTGGAGATTCCCAACTTCTCAGAGGCCATTACTAAATGGTGTAAGTTAGAGCAGCCCTGAGTCTGCTCTAACTTACACTTGTAGCCCATAGCAACCCTAGTGATAAGGGGATCATAAAGATGGCATGCAGGCACCACCCTTTGCCAGCTTGGCCCTAAAATCTGTGTCAGATGTTGAAAAGCTTTTTCCAGTTTGAAGGCTTTTTAGAAGAAAACTAATATGCTAAGAGGTAGTGCCCTGTCAAACAGCAATTTTCCTTTAAAAAAAAAAAAAAAAAAAAAAAAAAAAAAAAAAAAAGCTCCTGCCACAGAGACCATACTGTGCACATTGCACATCTTCTAATTAAGTTAATGGAATGGCAAGTAACAGTGATCTCTAAGGAAATAGCAGCTTTTAAGGCTTGGATAGATAGTTATTGAAGTCATTCAATTGCCTCAAAAGCCTGAGGAATAGTTTCGTTTGTTTCTCTATCAGATGGGCTGACAGATTTGAAATGCTTGTATTCTTTGGTAAGCATATTTGAAAGCTTAAAAAAAAAAAAAAAAAAAAGGTGTGTGTATGATAATCAACATAGCTGTTTCGACATAGGCGATATCTAGAGTGAGGTGGAATTCTGTATTTCTTTCCACAAGTAAGATGTATGAGTGGTAGAATAAGGGAGGAACCAACCATATTCAAAGAAAAACCTGCACTCTTTTGGTTTTACACAAATTCACTGCAGTCAAAAAGCACTTCTCCCCATCAGAAATGCCTCCCCACCATGAATAACCCTTTTCCCAATGGAAGATAGGGCAGCAGCACAGACCCAAATTAAAAACAAAAGAAATAATCCAGATCTCTGGAATGCTCTCTCTTTGATTTGCTGGTGCACTTAACCATGTTCCAAGTGCATAACCAGAAATGCATTCAGCAGCCCCTGTGCTTCATTTGACACCTATCAGGCTGGGTGAAACTTAAATGAAACAAACCTTTAGCTAAAGGACTGTTGATCCGAAGCCCACTGAAATAAAAGAAAAGGCATCCATTTACTTAAATAGATTTTAAATCAGGCCCATCAGGTGCATAGATGGCCAGTTGGGTGCCCCTTTAGGGCAGGCAGAAAATGTCTATGAGCAGCAGCAGGGGTTAATTTGATATGGCCAAGAATTACAGTACTTTGAAGGTCAACTGGAATGAAAACATGTTTTTAATCTTCTTATCTACTTACAAACCACTGCTTTTCTGTAGTCATTACAGAGTCAGAGAGATTTTCACATAGCAAGCTGGCATGTTTATCATACATTGACCTACATATACCTCCCTTAGTTTTGTGGATTCTAGAAGAAAGGCAGATGTGGATCCATTGGCGACTATTTGTGCTGATCATATTTCTATCCCTGGAACACTACTTAGGTGGAAGGATGAGTGGAGAGATCTCTCCTCACCAACACATTTTCTTCTTTGGGCCCATGCCTAAAGGAGGATTCAGGTTGACGTCCTACAAATTCCCTTCTGTCTTATTTCAAGGACTATCTACAGAAAGAGGATGAGTGTATGACCAAGTTTTCTGCACTCAGGAAATTGAGCATTTGGAGCATGGCCCCATGAAACCAACATATGCTTCCTTCTCAAAGCACCAGTGAAAGGGAAATTTCACGATATCTGCCAATCTTAGGCAGGAGATAATCCCTTCCTGATCCCAGATTTGGTGTTCACCTCCCTTCCATCTTCTGTATGTCTGCTGACCCAGCACTTTCCTTCCAGCTGCAAGAGTGTATCTTGTTCCCAGACACACTTCCAATCAGTCCAGAAAGGTGGCTGTTCAGTGAGCCACCATCACTCAGCTGTAAGTGGAGCGCGTCTGTGACCCACCTGAGCTCTGCTGGCCCTTGGTGTGAAACACACTCAGATTCACATCTGTGCCTAGGTTTCCTAAGCCACATACTATCCATGGGCTTCCAGGTTGGCCAGGTGCAGTAGATTGAAAATCCCACCCTCCATGAACAAAGGTGAAAGTCAATGAGAGTTGAGCATTTAATTCCCTTAAATATCTTTGAAAACCCGAAGTATGGTTCTCAGCAGCATCTGGACTGGAGGAAGTTGCACCTTCAGTCGAGTCACAATGTAGTGTACAAACCTTTTATATATGTTTGTAATTTTGTTGTAGTACGTACATCTTCCCACCTTCTATTCTGGGAACTAAAGATGACACATCCAAGATATCATGATACTTAATGCTAGTATCTCAAATAAATCTGTATTTTGTTACTGTGTGTCGATACAGAAAGAGAAATATTTGCTCAAATATAGATAACTAATTATATGACTTGGTACAAAACAAAATTTGGAAGACACATGCCTAGAAGAATAATAAATGCACACGTGAATTAGAGTTCAAGCTGGATCCCTCACTGAATCAGTCATGTCAAGAATCAGTCATGTCAAATCTATTTTTCTTCCTTTAAACATTGGAGAGGCAAATTATTATTTATGTTACAGTAGAACCTATAAAGACCAGACGGTGTAAAGTGCATAACACAACAGGGCACCAAAACACACAATAAGAGTGCCTCTGCCCTAGAGAGCTTACAATCTACATAGACAAGAATAGGGGAAAAAAAAAAGTTATCCCCATTTGAACAAGCACAGAGAGTAAATGAGTTGCCTGAAGTCACAGGGAGAGTCTATGGAAGAACCAGGAATCAAACCCACATCCCATCCCTGGCTCTGTCCTGCCTTGCAGAGTCCAAACCTAGTGTCCAAGCATAAAACCTTAGCCAAAAAAATCCTTCCGCCCCATCCATTCACAATCTTTATTTTCCCAAACAGGAAAGAGACACACCAGAGAAGGCACTCTAGCTCCCATGATCAAACTCTTATTTTGGATTCATGATGAACATTCATATCTGTGGAAAAGAAGTGAAGAGAGAGGAGAGGCAGATCAGAACTCACCATCTGATTCCGAGGTTGCTCTGAAGATCAAGTAGCTGCTGGGAAGAGGCTGAGTGATGGAACCAACATTCTCTCCCTTTGGACCCTAGGAGTCACACACAAACAAGAAAAAGGTAAGGCAAAGAGGAGGCTTGTGAATTTTTCCCTTACATAGCCGAGCGTATTTGTGAGGGGGAAGAAGAGGAACAGAAGGATCACTCTAAACTACTCCATCAGTAGACAGAATATTCCAGCCACCGCTCCAAAGTAGTAATAAGATGTTGATGCAGGTCTGGCTGAGCCCAAAGACTGATTTATTGTCAGTAGCACTAGAAATGTAGAAGTATACCCCCAGAACTGAAGAGATTTTGTTCCTTTAGTTTGTGAACAAGCATACAGAGAAACGAAGAGAAAAACATGCAGTTACTGCATCTCTTACACAAGATGTTTCAGCACAGTGCTCGCTGCTGTCTCCATCCCTGCAAGAACAGCAGGTGGCACTCACACCTCAGATGGTGGCATCAGCCTTTCCAGCAGGCTGCTACCATGTAAACCAGTTTCCTCTTAAATTATTTAATTAGTCCTGCTAATGCCTGTAAAATCACTGTGTGTTATTCCTTCCCTCTGTTGGCTTCTGAGTGCCTTCCATCTCTCTTTCTGCCAGTGTTAGAGGTAGATAAGCTTGGAAATCAGCAGATGGGGATTGGAATGGCCCAGTACAGGCTCTAACCTGGATCCTTCACTGGGACATTTCAGTGGCAGCTTTTCTGAAAGGCCACATCTGAAAAAAAAGAAGGATATGCAGGGCTGGTGCAACCATTTAGGCGACCTAGGCAGTCACCTAGGGGGCTGGGATTTGGGGGGCACCATTTTCTTCAGTAGCGACTGCGGCGACCGGATCTTTGGCCACCCCGGTCGCTGCCGGCATTTAGACGGAGGGAGCTGGGGCAGGGGAGCGTGGGGAGGGCCGCCTGCAGCAAGTAAAGGGGGGGGGGGGTGCAGCACGCAGGGGAACTCTCTGCCCCAGCTCACCCCTGCCCCGCCTCCTGCCCAAGCACATCGTGGCTGCTTCACTTCTCCCGCCTCCCAGGCTCACGGCACCAATCAGCTTAGGTGCCTTAAGCCTAGGAGGCGGGAGAAGTGAAGCAGCCACGGCGTGCTCGGGGCACTCATGCTCAGAGCAAGGGTGAGCTGGGGCGGGGGTGGGGAGCTGCTGCAAGGGGGAGGCCCCTCAGGACAGGGGTGTAGGGGGGATGCAAGGTGGAAGTTTTGCCTAGGGCGTGAAACATCCTTGCATCAGCCCTAAGGATATTGTGCTCTGAAAGGTAAGCTAGGAGAGGGCCTGAAGGCTTCACTGTAAGTAGGTGTTCTCTAGTGCAATCTCTCTAGAAACACCTACTTTAGGGGTTCTAAGAAGAGAATTACTTCAAGGACACAGGGGAGGGTTTTTTTTGGTTTTTAAACTTTGCAGTCTGTAGCTAGGGGGCAGATGCTGACCAGCATTGATCCTCCTTGGGAAGGTGCATAAAAAATTCTCAAAGGCAGACTCCGGCTCAGGTTTCCCTGGTGCAAAGGGAAGAGCACATTTGCTGTTACACCCCTTCAGGGAGTGTGGCATTCTCCCACCTTTGATGTACATTTAAGAGTGACAGCTATGCCTGATTGACACACAGGTGTGCAAGGAGTTGGGGTTGGAGGCTACCTCAGACCTCCACCTATATGCAGCAAGACACAACCTCGCTATGGAGAAGGAGGAGCCTCTCCCCTTCTGGTTTTCTATTTCCAAAGTGATACACCCTTAGTCCTCTCTTCCCTCCCTTCCCCCCAGTGCACTGCAGGATAAATCACATTGCAAAGAAGCAACATAAGCAGAATTCCCTTTGAGAACAAGAATGACAAATAAATTAGTCACTGTGTAGGAGACATCACGGACTTCTGCACGTATTTATTCCACCCTGCAGTTGACCTAAAACAGCTCTCTCCAAGGCCCCATTCAAAGCTGTACCTTTAATTGACAGAAAGCTGTGAACACGTCATAAACAGATAGCTAAGGGTTAATGTTTCTTTTACCTGTAAAGGGTTAACAAAGGGAACCAAACACCTGACAAGAGGACCAATCAGGAAACCGGATTTTTCAAAGCTTAAGGGAGGGAATTTGTGGGTGTTTCTTGGTCTTGGGTCTTTGTCTGTTCTGTGCTCTCTCAGCTATGAGAGGATCTATTTCCAGTCCTTCTAATCTTCTGTTTCCCAGTTGTAAGTACAAGGTAGCAAAAGTATAGTCTTTTAAATTGTTTTGCTGTATTTGCATCTGTGTATCTGGCTGGTGGAGTCTTTATGTGTATTTGGCTATAAGTACTTTAAATTGTATTGGTTTTGGGTAAGGCTGTTTATCCCTTTTCTATTGTTTATTCATTTTCTATAAGTTGAAAACCCTGTATCTTACCATCTAGATTACAGAGAACTGTTATTCTATTCTTTTTTTTTTTTTTTATTAAAAGTTTTGCTTTTTAAGACCTGTTGATTTTTTTTTTCTAGTTGACCCACCAGGAAATTGGTGGGAGAAAGGAAAGACGGAGGGAGGGGAGAAACTGCTCTCTGTGTTTAACTCTCCTAGTGTCCCAGGGCGGGAAGAAGCTAAGGGGGAAGAGAGATAGAATCTTTTCTGTTTCCTTGTCTTTGGGTTTGTCTCTTTGTGGAAGACAGGAGACATGCTTCTTGGTATTGTGATGTAAAGAGGTTGCATCAGTAACTCTCAGGTTAGCCCAGAGAGGAAATTCTGGGTGGGAGAGAGGTGGGGGGAATGGTTTATTTCCCTTTGTTAGGAGACTCAGGGCATCTGAGTCTTGGGGTCCCACAGGGAAGTTTTGGGGGACCCAAGTGTACCAGGCACTGAAATTCCTGGTTGGTGGCAGCCTATCAGATCTAAGCTGGTAATTAAGCTTAGAGGGTTCATGCTAGCTTCTCAGGTTATGAACGCTAAGGTTCAAATCTGAGTAGGAAGCTATGACAACACAGCATTTGAAAAATGTTTTAGCACATGGATGTAAGGTAGCTTTTTCCATCTCTGCAGGCATCTCTTGCCTGATGTAAGACTTCATATCCATATCCATATCCCACCTTCTCCTACAAATGGTTTTCTGTTTTCTCTGTGCACCATACTGCACCAATTTTTATCTCAAAGATTATATTTAGTGCGGTGGGCAGGAGGATCTGATTTTTTTCAGTGAGTTAAGGGGGACCCCCTAAGCCCCAAACTCATATTAGAATTCTTCATCATTGCCTGCTACTCTCAGTTGCTCCTGTGCATCAATGTCTGGCAGATGGATTGTGCAAAGTTACCTTTTTTTTTTTTTTAAGCCTTGTTTGTAGGACTGGGAATGGGAAGAAGGGGAAGTCAGAAGATGGGAGACATGTGGATATGGACATGGATTTGACAACATGTCCAGTAATTTACATTCATTCTCTGACCCAATTTCTAATCCCTGGGATTTCCAGGCTCTGCAGAGGCTTCATTTACCATCTTCCTCTGCCAGGGAAACTACAGGTCTTTATTACTTATCAAAAACAGGGAGAGCCAAGAAACACTCCTTTCATGAGATGTTTGAGATTAAGAAACCAAAAACATCTGTATGGAGATCTGATATGCAGGACTGGCAAAGCTGGGATTTGATAAGTGATCCGCAGCCCAGAAGCTCAAGACATTACTGTTCACATAAATGCAGTCAGGCAGCATTCCTTGTGGCATTTTTCCCTTTCAGGAGCTTTCAGCTGAATGAGACATTGGAGAATTATTGATAACACCATAGCATGGATTTTCAATGCACAGATTGAAACCTGCCTTAAAATGGCGAGCCCATGAACAGATGGTGCTGATCCAGGGTACTGACATTTTAAAGAAGAGTAGATGGCACAACGTTTCGAGAGATCTTTATGCAAGTGGAAAAATATTACATTGACTAAATAATGGTCAAACTCACACATGGGTAAAAGGATCATGACACTGAGGCCATTCTTAACCCCCTCCAACCTCCCAATCCCTTAACAATTCTACAGAGTGAAGTTTCCTCTCTGTAAAATGGGATAACAATCCTTCCTTTCTCCTACCTTTTTTCTGTCTTGCCTATTTAGACTGTAAGCACATCAGGGTAATGACTGTCTCTTACCATTAAATGTACAATGCCTAGCACAATGGGCCCCAACCTCAGCGGCAGCTACTGTAATACAATTAATTAATACAGGGAAGTCTTTGGGTCACATCTTCAGGGCACCATCTGAAAAGATGTCTGTGGTTCTAAAAAAGGACTGGATTTACGTTACCATGTCAGAGTAAGGACTCAGGAAGAATCAGGAAAATTAAAAAGAGTAATAAGTCGATGCATACGTTGAAGCTACAGACATGTAATTTTTAGTTTTATTTTTGCTTTCATCACAGAAGACAGGCATTAAAAATATGCTGGAGAAGTATCATCCACATGGACGAAAAGGAGCAAAAAAGTTTGGGCTGGGTATTAGGAAAGTGCGCCTAACAGTATGATCTAAATGATATTAGCGGGTAATAAAGTTTCCCAAGGGAAGTGATAGAAGCTTCATCAGTTCAGTTACTTCAAAAATAAAATATAAAGAGGGAGAGCACATGCAAAACAATGGGCATATCTGATATTTTATTTATTGATTTCAATTTCACTGGTACCTGCACTGGATTATCTGCTGCATTAGATGGGTGCCTGAGTAATTGAAACAAACATTCCCACATTGTGTTGTCCATCCAGTTAAGATAACTTCAACAAAAAAATAAATCTAAAAAAACTTGTTTCAGCACAACAGGATGATCCAATACATTACCACAAACCTAACCATTTGACTACTACACAGTGGCCCCATACACAACCCCAAAGTAATCACCGTACTGGCAATAACTGATACTCTGCAGTAGCCTGAACAGGCACAGACCTAAACTGCATTCCCATTATAAAGTGGTTTAAAGATATTGCCAGGATAATGTGGGGAAGGTCTCTCGGTCACTGCCTGTGCTGTTGATAGAGAACTTAAGATCTTAATGCTGTTAATTTAGCACCTTTCAAAAGCATGAAATAAAAATGCCCAATCTGTTCTCATTATGAAGCAGGAATGATCACATCTTAGACTAAAAGCAGCTAACTTAGAGAAGCTATTTAGGCTCACAAGCCTGGTGAGCCCTGTAAAACGAAGCGAACTCTAGAATCATTTGCCTGGATAGAATTTAGTGTGGAAGTCAGTCATTTTTATACAAGTTAATGCAAATCAGGTGGTGCTCTTAAAGTATGGATTACACTAACATTTAGAAGGTGCCCGCCTTAATAGTATTACTGTTGCAACTGAAGAAGTGTTCTTTTACCCATGAAAGCTTATGCCCAAATAAATCTGTTAGTCTTGAAAGGTGCCACTGGACTCCTTGTAGTATTACTGAAGTTACTGAATTCAGTGATCTTTCATCTTAAATACACTGGTAATCAATTGACAGGCACCTCAGAGTCTGAGATTCTGTTTTAGTTTAAATTAAACGATTGCCCATTAAATTGAGTTGATGAACATGACTATAAATGCTAGTCTAGACAGCTCCACAAACATTTGTTCCAGAGCTTATGGCTGAGCCCTGGGGTAACCACAGATATTTGTGCCATTAAACAAAATGTTCATGGAGCATCCAGACTAGCATTGAGAATTGTGTTAGCTGGCAATCAATTAACTAGAGTTAAAACCCAACCACAAATTCTAGTCTAGAACAGGGGTTGTCAGCCTTTCAGCAGTGGTGTGCCGAGTTTTCATTTATTCACTCTAATTTAAGGTTTCGCGTGCCGGTAATACATTTTAACATTCTTAGACGTTCTCTTTCTATAAGTCTATAATATGTAACTAAACTATTGTTGTATGTAAAGTAAATAAGGTTTTTTAAATGTTTAAGAAGCTGCATTTAAAAATTAAATTAAAATGCAGAGCCCCTCAGACCGGTGGCCAGGGGCCAGGCAGCGTGAGTGCCACTGAAAATCAGCTTGTGTGCTGTCTTTGGCACACCCGCCATAGGTTGCCTACCCCTGGGCTAGACAATCCCTACATTTCAGGATCTGTCATCTTGTTTTAACAGGCTGTGGGAATTCTTGGCCACATCTTGGTTCTAGTATTATAGGTAATAATTTTAACTTGTGCTGGAACAAAGAACCTATCTATAATTCATGAGAAACAGGCTCTCTTTTCACCATTAGACAAAAACTCATTTACACTAGTAAATGCTCCACTGGTTACCTTAAAAGTATGCAGTCAAGTGACATAAAACAAAACAGTATTTCTGGCAGCTTCAGCATTTGACTGCTGTCAGAGTGCAAACAGCTCCTTTGACATCAAGCAGTTCATTAGAGGTGGCCTTTTGATGTTCATCTTGTAGCCCAAAGTGGCTGTGTCACACAACAATCCAACCTGGGGGGTTCCTAATACACAGTTCAAAAGCAGCTTCCCTAATATCCAGCTCAAGATATTCAAATGAACTACTCTGACTTTAAAACCAAGAAAATCATGAGATATTTGGTTTTCCAGAACAGTGTTCAGGAAAATCCTTCCACTTTTTAACAATCAAAATAGAATATATGTATTTTATCTGACTCCTTTTTTTTTGGGTCAGTCCTGCTGAAGGAAAAAGCATTCTGACATCACAGGATGCTTCCAATTTCAAAACCTTACTACTTTCTAATCATTCTCACTCCACTACTAAGATGAATTCAGTTGCCCTCTGTCTGCTCACAAGGAATTGTTGTGGTGATGGACAGCAAATGAATGTCAGCCTTCTTGGGTACAGGACATGAATCAGATGAACAGAAACTTGAAGGCTGAACAAAAGCCAAGTGGGTAGGCGAACTGTAACGCCTTATACACTTTGGGACAAGAGCATCTAGTGCAAAGAAAAGCATCAAGACACAGACTGAGGCGAGGCTAGGCTAAAAACCTTGTAAGGAAACAGCAGCTCTTATTCTTTGTTGCTGAGGTCCATTTAACTTTCCTCCACGAGCTGGATTCATATACCCGTTACCCAGTTTTAGCAGAACTTTATTTTACAAATAGTTCCTTTGACTTCAAAGGGACTACCCATGAAGCACAGCACAATTCAATGTGAGTAAGGCTATCAGAATCTGGCCTCATACAACTGCTCTCCCATTTTTGCCAGATCCTTTGGTGCCAGAGTAACAAATACCATTGGCCCTGGCACATGAATCCTTCCAGGCATCTCTGCTATGCTGGCCTCCCTGCAGTAACACTATAATCAGCAATGCCTTGTTTAGACTGGTAATATTTCTTAGGGAATTTATAACTGTAATAACTATGCACAGATGCTATTTTTAATAGTGAAACAGAATCTGAGTAGCTACGTGCTTTTTCTTCAGGGCAACAGACAGATGTTCCTGTCTGTAAGCAGTGGTGGCATCCTCCTTAATCACACCTAATGGCAAATGCTGTTTCATCCAACCTTAGAGAAATAAATACAGTTCTTTAAAACTTTGAGTTATTGATATTTTAAGATTCCAGAAATGGCACTCTGCATATCACTCTGATGCCTAAAAAAAACATCTCCAGAGTCAGCAAAAAAAGCAATGGAAACAGCTATATGCATGGTTGAGAGCTCTTTTTGTTCAGAATATCACCAGGCTGACTCATCACTGAGTTTTGCATACTGCTACTGTCCAGTTTTTAATTAAGTCAAACTCACTAAACTTTTAATTATACCTGTGTGGTGTACAGGTACAGTAAGGCATGAATCTATGCTAAGTCAAGAGTTAAAGATCATAGGGAGATCACATGTAACTCAACCAATCACCACCCTTACTCTACAGCTAATTTGTATGCAACAATTTCATTGGTTATATGAGGGAGACTCAGAGTGGTGGATTACTTGGCCCAAAACTGACATCCACATAAACACACAAGCTTCTCAGCACAAACCCTCTTGGGCACAAATCAACACAACCAGCACACGCAATAACCCCAAACACATACAGCCCCTCACCACAGCATGTAAACCTCATTCACCACCCACACGAAAGTCTCCCAACAGAACCCCTACTTAATAATCCCAAACAAACATCACTTTGCAGCCTAGGAGTCAGCCTGAAGTGATGGGAACAGCAATGAGCATGGATGAGAGCTCTTTGTTTAGAATATCAACAGGGTCAGTCATCACTGGTATTCCTGGTCTGCTACCATCCAGTTTTTAAGTTCTCAGCCTCCCCATGACTTTATGAATTATACCCATGTGACAGCACGGCCTTTCAGCTACTAATTAAAAAATATCAATTGCAGGATCTCCATCTTTCAGATGGATGGAATCAATTATTGGTAATATAGTGGCACCTAGAAGCCCCAACTGAGATCAAGATCCTGTTGTGTTAGGCACTGTACACTGTCCCAAACAGTTTGCAGTTTCAATAGGCAAGAGGGACTATGGATGGGAGAAAGGAAGTATCATTAACGCCATTTTAGAGGTGGGGAACTGAGGCACAAAAGGATTAAAGTCACACAGAAGAAGTTTGTGGAAAAGCCAGGTTTTGAACACACATCTCCCCAGCCCCAGTCCAATGCTGTAACGACAAGACCAGACTTCCCATCAATCATAAAACAGAGTTGGAAAAGATTGATCAGATCATTCATTCCACCTCGCTTTGCCAGGGCAGATTGTTTCTTGTTCTGCACTGTGCAGCACTTTAAATTCTAACTAACCCCCTCACATTCAGCAGATTATTCACATCTGACTGTCAAGGAACTTTTCCCTGTATTCAGACAATCCTTTTCCTCTTTCTTTAATTTCAGTCATGTATCTATGCACTAAGAATTACACTTATATAGCCCACCTGAATGGCTCCACATTCTTTTGATCTGGTATTAAAATCAAATTTAATCTAATCAAGTTCTTAATTTGCCTTAAATAATGTAATCTGTTCTACTAGGAAGAGACAAAGCTGCCCTTGCAGCCTGCTGGGAACCCTGATTCCCCTCCCCTGAGCATATCCCTCTCTGCCTCAATTTTTTTGGGGGAGGGTCGGGGGTGGGGGGAAGGTTTCTCAGCTCAGCATGGTTCTTACCTTCACAGCCCAGATGGACTGATCCAAGGGGTGGAAGAGTTTAAAACAGAAGCCATCCTTTTTGGAGGGTCTCTCAATCAGCTCGCAGGAATGGAGCAGGATGGTGCCCACCCACTGACCGACCTTTGGTGTTTTATAAATCAGCAGCACTCCTGGTTTCAGAACACACCACAGCTTGGTCCAGCTTTTCAGAGTCCCACGGATCTGGGAGGGAAATAAGCAGAGATATTTTATTTAAGAATTAAAAAAAAACTATTTTAATCCAGTGCAATATGTTCAGCATGCGCCCCTCTCTCAAAGGCAGATTTTGATTCCTTTTTTATGCTGCCTAGCACTGTATTCCTTCAGTAGTCTCGTCAACTTCAGTAGGCATATTCATGGAAGAAGATATTCCACATGAGTCAGGATATCAGAATCTAGCCCTTACCATTTTGTGAGTTCACAGCCCCCTTTTATTACACACAGACACTTATCTTTTAGTTATCGACCACACGAGAATGATTTGGTGACAGTGCTAGTGGACATTTCAGTTAGGACAGGAAGTATTTACAAAGTTATGTCTAGGCTAAGGGGCCTTCAACGTTACTTTAATGGTCCGCTGTGGGAAACCACAATTAATAGGTTTAATTAAATATCCTCATTTTGTAAAGCACCTTCTCTGACTGGTTTACTTTTCAGCCATACTCAATGTAAATTCTCTCTTGTAGGCAACACATGAAGCCGGATAGCATGCGTTGCAGGTCAACAGATTCGGCGTTAGCCGTTTTGAGGGTAAGAGAGTGCCCAAGTGAGACCTAGCTCTTCTTGCCCAGCACCACACTTGGGCTGAATCTCCATATGTAACCCTTTTGTTGGTGTTGCTGCTCTGATAATACATAAAATATAGCTTGTCACCGAGCTGAAGCTGTTTTAACAGCTTCAAACTCTTCAGGACAAAACTTTTTGCACAGGAAGACAAATAATAAAATAAATCCTAAAAGCTGTACAAAGACATTATTAATTTTAGTTCTCTAGTAGGCTATGCTGCCTCCAGTCGCCTAGAATCCACTGCTGACCACAAACACCAGTTTTTACATTTGTAACAAATATAAATAAATTCTATTGTCTCAAAGTCCATAATTTTTTTTTTTTTTTTTTTAAAACACCACCACTTTGTTTTATAAGTGTCTGAAATTGGGGGTTTATCATGGAAAGGGCAACTGACCTTTAACTACAGTTTGAAGTGTTGTTGTAGCTGTATTGGCTCCAGAATACTAGAGAGACAAGGTGGATGAAGTAATATCTTTTATTGGACAGAAGATGATCACCTATGGTGACAGGAATCAATGTACAGAACAAGATGTCCCTATGATAAGTCAGCAATGCTACACAAACATGGATATATTTGCTAGTCTCCCGCATCCACACCCCACAATTTCAATCAAATATTTGTTCTGTGGTGTATAAGTTTCAGGGTTCAATGACAAACTGTCAATATCCATATGTCTTTGGACAAGGAGAAATTACATTTGTCAACTGGTCCAAAGTTTCTTCTGTGTCAATCTAAAAATCAAAAAACAAACTGCTACAATCTTCAAACATCAATGAAACATCTTGTATCTGTCTGCTCCCAGATAACTGCCACAGCTCTTCCTTGTGCAGTGAATTAAGAAACATTTCTTTGCAAGGAGGACAAAAGGGTGGGGAAAGACCTGCACGTCTTTCCAAGATGGCTGCTGAGACCTGGTTCCCATTTCATTCTTCTCACTTTCACATAGCTTGGGGTCACGTGGCAATTACAGTGTTAGTAGCATATAGCTTCAAGAAATGGAATCACTAGACAAGGTTAAGCAAGGTATACCCTATTCTCACAACACTCATTCAAGGGTGGACTTTCCCTCACACCCCCAAAACAGAAAAAGATGAGCACTGGGGACATGATAATCCCCAACGCAGAAGCCTGGGATGGAAGATTGAGAGGGGAAAATGTGCTGAGACTTCCACTCATCTCTTCATTCTGAGATAGCACATACTCCCACTTCAGCTCCACTGAGATTGTAAAACTGTTAGGAGTTACACAAGAGCCACGTATATTCTCTTTGACTGTCTAGTCTGAAAGGTAAATGCAGTTTTTCCCCAACTCCCCATGGGGAAGGAGACTGGTATTAGATGCACCTGGCAACAATGGGAGGCGGACATTTTGGAAAGAAGGGTAGAGGGAGAAACACAGTGGGGAGCTCAGCAGCATCACAGGAACAAGAAGGCCAGACAAAAATCCAGCCTTTTGGTAAAGCAACACCTAGGAATCTGTAGGCAGGGGGGTGGGGGTGGGGGAGAGTGCGCGCGTGCGTGCGCACACACACACACACACACACACACACACACAGAGGGGATTACAGGAATCAGTTGTGCGCTGAACAGAGCTGGCTTCTATGTTTTGGCCAAAAAACAAAGCTAGGGCAGGCAGGGTGCAAATGAGCATTCAGTTAAGGCTGGTTGTCACACGAGTCACTAAACATAGACAGGCCACAATGGCCAAGGCAGGGAGTGGGAAAATAACTTCAACATCCTGGTTGGAAAGAGTCTGATTGCATGAGCTTCAAAGTAAGTACTCCATCAATAAGAGTCAGGAAAAACACAACCCCACACCCCTACAGCAGGCATCCATCTTGGATCCAACCCCCTTTATACAGGAGTATCAAAGAGGCTGAGAACCTGGAAAGATTAGCAAGAAGAGAATTCTGACTCCAACTCCTTAACATGTGTGTGGAGAGGATCCAAAACTGCTGGACATGGGGTAAACATGTTATCTCCAAGACATTGGATGAGTAGGCAGTGGAAGGGGCAGATCTGACCAAAATGAGATGTTTGTTTCCCAGGAGATCCTGCCATTTCACTTATAGAAATCAGCAAGGCCTTTGTGATGGTCCTTCCCTTGAAGTTCTAGCTCTTTCAGTTTGAGGACTAGAATAGAATCCAACACTACTTTTCAATTAGCTACAGGAATTCTCTTCTCCCTACCTTGGTTCAATGTGATTCCTGTCTGCATGTGAAAAACTGGACATTCGATTTTCTTTTTCTACCATGTTACAGTTCTGTGCCTATTTGGGATCCAACAAAAGAACTCTCCTGGATTGAGAGAACTTCCAGAGAAGATGTGATTACTTTTTAAAGCTACAACTCAGGACAGAACAAAGTGAAGCAAGTACTTGAGAAAGGATCTGAAATGCCTTTGTTCCAATTCCAGTGAGGTTGATTGAGTGAAAGCACGCAAGTCTTCTCCGCTCACTCAAAGGACGATGCTCTTGGTATTACTGCATAAAATCCAAAATGCTACAGGATTTTCTCAACCATTTATTTATCCCTCAACCCTCATAAGAGATGTTTTGCATTAAATACCTTCAACCAGTCTGCCATAATCACCACACTGGGATCCTTTAGAGCACTGAAGAGTTGCTTGGTGGCTCTTTTCTTCTCCTGTCTGTAATTCTTCTTCTGTACCTGTTTCAGAATGGAGAAAATAGCAGCTGTAAACATGTCCTTTACCGCATGCTTTACTTAGAGAAGGGAGGGAACTGCTTAGATAATGTATCTGGAAAAGCAATTTACTGTGCAGATAGAGCCCTCATGAAACTTACCAGGCCTCACACGGGTTCCCTAGAAATCAACAAAATTCTGTGTTCTAGAGACAAAAGTATAAGGGAACACAGACAGCAGCCAGGATATCAAGTATCTTCATTGATAGCAAAATTCTACAAGAGTTCTTGATTTAATGGTTTCTCTTACTAAACTTAGTTCTGTCAGTTACAAAGGTTACACAATCTGCTGTCTCCTTGCCTACAGAGCAATGGAGGCAGACTAGGGAAGCCCTGTGAGAAGCAGAAGCAGATTGGAATTGAGGTGTATATAATCACATTTTTACCTAGACTAAATCTCCTGGAAAGTCATCCCTCATGTACACAAATTGAAACCTTTGTATTACACCAGATATAAACTTGGCCACTTGCTTTAAATCAACATGTCAGGCTCTCAGGATGTGACACACCTGTGCAGTGGTGAGCAAGCAGTGGTGTCATATCAATGTTAGTATTCAAGGTTACTTTCATTGTGTGTATCACATAGGTTATACCAGAGGGGCTGGCTCTACCATGTGGGCAGAATTGCCTATGGCAGCCAAACATTTGCAACCATTTCCAAGGTACATGAATGTAGGGAACACGGCACTGATATTTCCCAGTTTGCCAAAGGCAGCAAGAAGAGCTCTAAAGCTACTACTGACAATAGTAGCCTCTTATGCAAGACTGGTTTTGTGAACCGCCTTCCTTACCCAAAAGCACCAGCTGACCTATTGCTTTGAGATGGTGATAAGAGCTAACTAGATGGTGTTAGACCACACTCTGTGTGTTACTAATAAGAGTTAAAAAGGATTACAATCCTCCTGTTGGTCAAAGGGCTCTGTGATACATAGATAACTGTTCAGATGCAGGGGGATTGTGTTGTTTTGTTCTAATTACAGGATATTAACTCCCACATGCAAGACTGGATACAGGAACAAACAGCTCTGAACCTGCAATGACCAAAAAAAGAGCAAGCAGCTTGATGGGTCATGGGAAATAACACTCTGAAGTAAAAGGAGAAGTAGTTTACAAGGAGGTTTTTTTTTTAATATTTTCTAAAAGGGAATAGCTTGGTGACACTGCAGCCCAAGGCAACCCTTATTGTTTTGTACATACCTTCAATGTCTCCTTCTTAGTAAATTTGGCTGTGGGAGATGCACATTCTTTATCAGACCCATTGCAAAGCTTATACTCAGTCTGAAAAAGGAAAAAAGAGGAGGAATGTGTTAAAATGATTAAGTGAAATGCTTTAATAAAAAAGTTGATTACATCTTCCAGGAATCCACTAAAGGCAGATTGTAGACTCCATTAGCACAACATTAGACAAACTTACTCAGGAAGGGCACATTTGTAGTGTAATCTGTGAACTTCCTTTTACACTTACAATTACTTAGAATTCCCCCTTCCCCCCATGTTTCTACACAGTTTCCTACTGCATATTTCTATCTGTAAACAATCCCATTATTCCCACTCCTGTCTTTGAAAACATCTTGTCCCTTCTTGGATCACAAATTTTAGAACATCTAACATCCTGAAGTAAAAATTGGCCTCTCTTGATGAGCATCAATTTTAACACCACATGTTTTCAATAGTCTTTGTGTTCAGCAGAATTTCAGTCCTCAAGGAATCTAAGAGGACAGAAACTGCTTGCTTACGCACAAAGTCTCTCCTTCAGGTTAGAATTGCATGCACCTACTTCTCTCCACTGCATGAACACACTTTAGCAACTACAGCCCATGACTCACATTGAGAAGCAGCATTATGGAAGAACTTGAATATTTTATTGCTTCTTTTCCTGTGGTTTAGCTAATGGAAACAAAGAGAGTTAGAACCATGTGCTCAGCCACTGGCAAATGGTCTGCAGATTACATTTTGAGAACTGCTGCAGTAATTAAAACGTGAAGGGTTTGACCCCCATCTGGAGTATTTGAAATGCAAATTCCTAACCAGTCACCACTTTCTATAGAGAGTGTGGAAAATAAGTGCAAAATTTCCAGTTAACAATATCGACAGGAACACTGTATAACTTATTACAGGTTCTTAAATACTTGTTGCTGGTATTCTTCCACTTGAAAAACAAATAAATAATAATACTACACACAACACTTAGAAATGAAAACTTGAGTAGTATATAAATATCTTTTTTCTATAAATAGGTTTAATCAACAATATTACAAGCATTTTTATTAATTAACCTCGCTCAGAGACAATTCCTGTGTAATTTTCAGCTTCTACCCCTGCCCATCTATCCAGTGTTCTAATTTTTCTGGAAGGCCATGTTCTCACTCTCTAGCTGCAATGCAGTCTCCTGCATGTTCTATATTGCCTCCCCACATGGGCCACCTTCTGACAGACACAGGATTTACAACAAAGACCTCTACTAAAAAGTTAGGTGTGCATAACTAGATCATTCAAGGCTGTGAAAAATGTCATGCCCTGTGTGATGTAAGCCCTAGTGTAGACACCGCTAGGTCAATGGAAGAATTGACCTAGCTACTGCTCCTTGGAGAGAAGAATTTTACTACAGTGATGGAATTTTACTACAGTGATACTAACTTTCTGTTAGTATCTACACAACAGAAAGTGGCTGTAGCATTTATAGGGGTCTGTAGACATACACGTACAGAGAGAATTTTTCCCTTAGAGTCTGTGTCACATTTCAAAGGCCAGTATTACATATCTGAGAGCTACAATGTCACTTTTTTTTTTTAAATGAGGGAACTTCTCTAAGTGCCAGAAGGCTTTTCGGGAAAGAATTATCTGGGATTATAACAACATTATGTTTTTAATAAATCAGGAGAATTAGCCTCTAAAAATTGTCAGAAGAATTGTATTTTGCACCAGTCAGCATGGAAAATGCCATGTTCTTGAGATGCAGTTACAAGCCAAACATTGGGGGAAGTGAAACACAAGGGACTAAGTACAAACAACACTTCAGCCTGGTCAACATGAGAAAATTAGGTCAGCATAACTCAGGGGATGAAAAGTCCCCACCTTGGAGGGGCATAGCTAAGCTGACCTAAGTCCCAGCGTAGACAGTGCTAGGCTGGCAGAAGAACTCTTCCATTAACATCACTACTTCCTCTCTGGGAAGTGGATTACCTATGCCAACAGGAATTTGACTCTTTTGACACTGTAAATAGGAGGGGAAGTGGCCCAAGAGACAGCAACACTTCAGAAGTGACCTATACCATGAAATAGCTTGGGAACCCTTAATCTAATATCAGATTGAGGGTTTCTCTTAGAAATAATATGGAATAGCCACATCATTCTCAACAGCACTTAATTGGTGTTGTTTTCCATTTACTGTAGCTACTATTTTATACGAAGGCTATTTAAGGGCCTGATCCAAATACCACTCGAGTCAATGAAAAGACTCCTATTGACCTAAATGAGCTTTGGATCAGGCCCTTTAAAAAGGAAGAATTGTCCCAAGTTTACTCTGGCCTAGGACTCAAATCATCTGCGTTCCAGTGCCAGCCCTGCCATAACCATCTGTGTGGCCTTGAGCAGATCACTTAATCCATGTCTCAGCTTCTTATTCTAACATACTTCATGGTGATGGTAAGAATAAATTCACGAGAGAGAGAAGTACTCAGATACTACAGTACTGAGCACAATAGAAGAGCTGATAAAAAATAAATAAAGATGAAGTGGCGGTAATATCTCAGAAAGATCATAATTAAAAAAGCTTCAAATGTGTTCCACAACAACAGCCCAAAGCACTAAATCCTACAACAATTTAGTTAAACACTTTTCCTCATTACACCACAGTACTAAAGCAATTATTATAAAGGAGGGTCACCGACACTGGGGCATTCCTGTAGTGTCATTTCATTCCGGGGGACGGGTTGCACTTTTAGGCATAAAAAGTTAATTTATTGTTAAGTATGGGCCTAAAACAACATCTAATTGTATTACAAGCACCACTGGGAAGTTAGCTACCTTGCGATACTGAATCGGACTAAGTTCTGAATAGAATTCTCAAGCAAAAGAATGCTTTCTGCTTTGCAACCTGGAAACCAAAGCTAGAGTTATCAAATTACTTGAGCATATCAAGAAAGCAGGCATTGAGGAGATGTTGAAGTTAGGGTTGGAAACATGCTTTGTCAAAACCTTATTCCAAAGCCTTTTAATTTTAGTAATTCTTCTGCCCTCCCTCAGATACAGTAGAGTATGGAAGTATGATCACCATTAACCCCAGGTTACATGCTACTGTGGCTGAACATGAGTTTCTATTGTTTTAAAATGGAAAATTATTTCCATTCAGCAAAGTGCTTAGGAATATTAACAGCTGGGTGCATCTAGATAATGTACTTGGGGATCTCTTGCTTTCCCCATATATGACTTTCTTTTGCCTTGGACACTAACAGAAAAATTGAAATCAATGGGAAAAATTCTGTAGATTTCAGTGGCCCTCAGATGTCATCTAAAGGGTTCACAATCACATATCACTGCTTCCGATGGGCTTGCAGAGAATCCAGGTGTTCTTTCTACCACATGAATCATTATCAGGTATGTCCATATTAGCCTCAACACTTATTCTGCCCAGTTACTTTAGCAACTATTTTTATATTCATGATTTTTAACGTTACTTTTCCCCACTTCATGACTCTTCCCTCTCCACGTTCTTTCCATAGCTTCACTAAGTCAATATGTGGCTTTTAATTGCTTCTAACAAGCCAGAGAAACTTCCTAAACCACTTGGATTTCTTCTGTTTTCCACCCCAATGCAGGCCTCCTGTTTGCTTGTGTTTTCAGTAACCCACAAGCCATCTCCGACTCTCCCCTCCTCCACCCAGCCCTTTCCCCCCCCCTTCTGACAACTTCCTTATCACTATTCCTGCAACTGCCCCTGCATTCAACACTAGCAAAATCTTCCTCTAGGTCTTCAGCTCCCTTCTAACTACTACAATCCCCTCCCCAATGGCTTGCCAGAGTCCAAGCAGACTACACCTCCATACGTGCAGAATCGAGCAGCTCACCTTCCCAGAGGAACAGAGTAGCACTAAACACAGAACTCCTCCTCAAAAACCTCCACTGGCTCTCCAATTATTTCAGGAGCCACTTAAAAATGGCTTTGCTTGCTTTCTGAACCTTCCATAAACTTGCTCCAGCCCACCTCATGGGCACAGTCTCTTCCTTCTTCTTGGCTCCTCTCCTTGTTTTGCACCAGATTTAATCTCTGCCTTCTAACTGAGACTTCCCAGTCTAAGTGTGAATGTTTTCTCCTCTACAACTTCTGCCGTCTACAGTCCTTCTTGCATCGCTCCACCTTGACTCACCTTTTCTTCAAAATTTCATCTGAAAACCATTCTCCTTTCTTGACCAAGTCTTAATCACCCCACATGATATTTATTATTCAGTTCTGCAGCAGTCATTATTCACTCCACGAGAAAGATGCTGTACTGAGACTGAAACTGGCAGAGGAGCCGTAGGAGTGATTTAAAGCATGGACTGATGGACACTGATGGCACCAGAATGGGACATTCTCTGCCTTGTGCCAATTGGCTGTGTGCTCCAATCCTCTCCCTCATATTCTCAGCTCAACCTCACTCCACACCTCCCCTTCCTCTCCCATCCCCCTCATTCCAAATATCATCCCGTCCCTAGGTTTTTCATTTAGCTACTCCCCTTTCCATTCAACCCCACACCTAATTTTTATTTTTTTTTTAAACTGTGGCACTAACATGATGTTCTCATTACTCACTCTGCTTATGTGCTTGATCCTCTTTCCCTTCCCTTGCCTCTGTCTTGCCCATTCAGACTGGAACATCTCTGAAGTAGGAACTGTCTGTTCCTCTGTGTTTGTACAGTGGCTAGGACAAAGAGAGCGGTGCCCCAAGGCACCGCTGAAACATAAATAATGACTACTAATGTACATACGGAGCGGCATTGTATTCTAATTAGTTCAACTGAGAAAGCACTCCTGGATGACTGTTCATGTAACAGTTACAATGTGTATGTCACGTTAAAATGTCACACACTGTAACCAGCGGAATCTGAAGGAGTAAGTTATTTCCCTCACCTGGAAATTTCATATATAAGAGTAAAGGATGCGGATGCTAGGGAGAAATAAAACTCAAGGGTTCTTCCCATGTTTTGTCCTGTTTCATTCAGCTTTCAGCTCTTGAGACTTCACACCTGATTTATCTTGTCCAGGTAAATGAGAGAGCCCACAATGACTCACGTCACCTGCCTCCTCCAGTGGGAGCTGGCTTCCTAAATTGCTTGTGACACTGGAGTGGCTCATTGTCACCTCTTGCGGCAAAATGCTGATGAAAGGACAGCAGGAGAGAATATACTCAAAACTTGATGGAAGAAGCTATATTATATAGTATATATCAAATTGTGCATACACATTGCCCATTTTCACATGTGAACTATTGCAATAAAATATCAACAAGAACTGTTTCCTGGCAAGAGCGACGTTTGGAATGCTTGGACTCTTCTCTTTTAAATGATGCTCAGGGAGCACAAAGAACGTTTTGTTCCTGGATCCCACATCTATCAGATCTTTGTGCCAGCTGAGTCTGGTCCTGATTTCTTGGTTCACTGGATAAATGGCAAAAACTTTGTAAGTTGCCAGACTTGTGACTGATCTTTTATAGCACTTTTAAGCATAAACGTGGCTTTAATTAACTCAGAAAAGTTAAAGGCATGCTGCCACTTGGAACTCAAAAAAGACTGATTTAAGACAATGTGAGATTTGTAGTGGCTCTGTTAAAGCCAAACTGATATATCATGAACACACTCTATTGGTAACTGTATCACAATTAAAATAAAGCTAGTGGAGGAGGCTTCTAGCAAAAGTTTCAACTCATCTTTCTGACTACAAATCAAGCAATGAAATCAATACAAAACAAACTCAACATACAAAACCCCCTCACTCCTGCTCAGCTAAGCTTTCTAGCTTTGCTGCCAGCCCCTTTAATACATCACGGTACATGTGACATCTGAACTCATGTCCTATGTTAACTGTAGCTGTAATTATGACAGTCACATGGTGACTTACCAGGAAAAGGAAACTAGCACTGAAATCCAACTTCAAGATTTTATGGTTAATACCTTAGAATGAGCAACATTTTAGGTCTTTGCAAGCAAAAAATGGGATCTCAACAGATTTCTGTCACTGCCAGTCATGAGCATTGCCAGTAGGATCACCGATAGTCCAGGATTGTCTTGCTGTCTCCAGGAATTAAAGTTTATGGGGCCCTGATAAAGATTAATCTTTAATTAATGATATCACATGATGAAACCTCCAGGCATATGTCCAACCAAAACTGGCAATCCTAATTGCCAGTGGACAGCAAAGTTAGAAGGCCTAGGTGAAGATGGGAAAGATGTTAAAAATGTTTTGAATAAATTAGAATTAAGAGGAAGAAGACATCATGTAAAAAGAAAGTGATGCCTCTTGTTTTTCCTGCTCTTATTGTTTATAATATAGCATAGATGCTGTGGTAATACAGCCTCCCAGTCCCAGACCTGAACTTTAGCGTCCACAATCTGGTCCTGTCCCAAACCTAGACTTTTGCGTCCAAAATCTGGGGGCTTACCTGAAACTCCCCCAAGCTCACTACCAGCTTGGATATTCTCGCTGCCACCAGATCAGGAATTGATGGGGCCTGATCCCCCCTTTCCTCTCTCTGGTGTCCCCAACTCCCCTTGGGGGGAAACACCCAGATTCCAATGCCTTGGAGCTTAAAAGCAGGGGGAAACTCCCTTCCCCCCCCTACCTTCCCAGGCTTGCAAGAAAACCGGTTTCTCTGCTTCCCCAGAGATAAGCGTTCTCTGCCCTCAGGACAATTAAGAAATGCAAAATACCAACAGCTGGCTTTGCCTTCCCGTGCCGCCTTTCCCGTGAAGGGAGACAGATACCTATATAGAGGTGATTCTTTTCCCCTTTCCCGTAGCCTGCTCTTTCCCCCTGAAACAATAGGAAAAATAGCCCCACAGCCTGGCTTTTCCCTTCCCTTTGCTCCCTAAGGAATAAGAAACTTCCACACGTTTTTAAAGAAAGTTTAATATAAGAGAAAGAAAATATAAACAATAATCTTGCATTAAGAAACTCAATACAAGGCTCTGCTGATAAGAAAATATGAAGAAACAGTCTGATTTAAAAAGATAGCCCGATTAAACCAGTCCAACCCAATCCACATACATGTAAATACAACCCCAAGTTCCTCATAGCCGAATTGCTGGGGGTTCCTTTGTAACTCACACAGATGTGTAGAAGACATGGAGATAAGAATGAGTTAGGAAGAAAGCTTGTTAACTCACAGCCGAGAAACAAACAAAAGACACAGCCCATCCACATCTATCGTACAACCCAAAGCCCTCATAGCCGACTTGCTTTGGGTTCCTTTGTACTCACAGACCTTTAGGTATAATATTTGAAATAAGGAGGAGTTAGGAGAAAACCTTTTACTCACAGCCGAGAAACAAGAAAGACCCCGAGTATACAAATTCCCGCCCCTGACTTTAAACAATCCAGTTCTCTGATTGGTCCTCTGGTCAGGTGTTTGGTTACCCTTTCCAGGTAAAAGAACTTAACCCTTACCTTACCTATCTACTTATGACAGATGCCCCAGCTGAGATCAGGGCCCCGTGGTGCTGAACATTGTACAAACACCTGGAAAGAAGCAGTTCTCTCCCCAGACAGATCACTATCTAAACAGACAAGAAAATGAGTGAGAGAAATGTAGTGAAACCTCCATTTTACACATGAGGAACTGAGATAGAGAGCCCAAGTAACCCGCCTGAGGTCACACAGGCCACCTGTGGCAGAGATGGAAACCAAAGCCAGGTCTCCCAAGACCCAGTCGAGTGCCCTAACCACAAAGCCATCTTTCTTCTCCTTTGCAGGAGACAGTGAAAAGGTCAACAAACTTTGGAAAAGTACATGTGTCACAGTAACTAAGCTGAAGATGCACATATTTGTAATAAAGCCAGTTAAACCTGCTGGTGCAAAATAAAGCCCAAGTATTCACAGCCTCATATTCTCTGACTAATACGAAGGTTTTTCCTAGGAAAGAACCTAATAATGCTCCCTCTCCTGCACTGCCAGAATTGAGGTAGGGTGGGATGATTGCTTTAATTTACTTCAGTCCTACACAACCGATTTCATCCTTGACTCAGAATTCCGTCTGAGAAGTGTTGTGACAGAGAAATAGGGGACTTAATGGGTTGGTAATGACACACAGACTTTCATGTCTAAGTTAAAGCCATTGGAATAAAGCAAGCCCAGATCAGCAGTGGCTGAAAAGCAGGACCATCTGACTGCTGACCATAGCCTATGTTAATGTGGTCTCAGGGCAGTTCCAGACAGACAGGTGTCCACATCAGATTTGCATTAACTGGCTGGCCAACTCAGAGAGGCCAAGGATTGGAGACTGAATCTAACTCCTACAGGATGCACTTTTGCGACAGCCCAGAGGGACAATTATGGGGCAGCTGGAGAAGCTTGCTTGTCACTGTACCCGTTCCACTGGCCTGCTTACGATGCTGTCAGGCTGGCACTTTTCACCAGCAGGGAATTCACTTTAAAGAAGAAGGAATTAACAGGCTCCTTTCTTGAGCTACCATGCCGCAGCTGGGTGTGCTCTGGCATAATCCCAACACTAGTATACAGCAACAGCCCCTTTCTACACCATGTCCAATCTTTCTATTTTATCCAGAAAGGCAGGCAAGCAGCTGCCCAATGTGGATGCCAGTCAATTCGCTGGCAGGCAACTTTTGTACAAAAAGCTAGTGAGTTGCTACTAAAAGCGAATATTTGAGACCCATTGTGACAGTCTTAAGACTCGTCATAAACTGCTTTGAACACAATTTTAACTTCATCCCTGAACTTCCCCAGACATCCTGTTCATGCATTCAGCCCTTCCAAAGAGCAGAGGAAGTGATCCAAATGGCTGATGAGGACTGACACTTCAGGTGTGTATTTTATCATGATTGCAATGGTCAGAAAATATCAGCACATCTCACATCTACAAACCTGGTTACATTTGCCCCCTCTGACCAATAGGGTTGCCCAAAGGATACATTTGGCTTATTGTCAGTCTCTCTACTCCCATCCAAACTCCCCATTATTTGTGTTTATTTAGTATAGTTACTGTAAACCCATGAAAATTACAATTTGGGTTCTAAAAAAGTGTTTGTTTATTGCTGATCCAGATATGACCTAATTAAATAAGTGCTCTTTGATTCACTATAGGTAGAAGCACTTTTTAAACTTAAATATTAAAAAAAAAAAAAAAGATGCCTACTCCCAGCTCTAGGCACTTTGACAATTAAGAGCTACAATTCATTTGACATACAGTTTCTAAACAACGCAACACAAACATCTTAGTAATGGACATGGATGCAGTGTTGAATTCATACAGGAAAATGAGAAGAGACACCATATCACCCATGGGTGAACACTTTTCACAAAGCAATCACTCTATATCTGACCTGTCAGTCCTCATCCTCAGAGGAAACCTGCACAACAATTTCAAAAGATGAGCCTGGGAGCTTAAATTCATAACTTTGCTAGATACTAAAAATCATGAACTGAATAGAGAGACTAGATTTACTGCTTATTATAACAGTCTATAACCCACTACCCCCCCCCCCCAGTGCCCTTTTCTCTATGTCTAAAGGTGGGGGTTCGGACAACCTTTCAAGAAGTGCTGGGCCGAGTCCCATTTATTCACTCTAAAATGTATTATTGGCACAGCCACACCTTAATGTTTTAGAAGGTCTCTTTCTATAAATCTAACTAAACTATTGTTGTATGTAAAGTAAATAAGGTTTTAAAAATGTTTAAGAAGCTTCATTTAAAATTAAATTAAAATGCAGAGTCCCCCGGACCAGTGGCCAGGACCAGGGCAGTGCGTGTACCACTGAAAATCAGCTCACGTGCCGCTTTTGGCACGTGTGCCATAGGTTGCCTACCCTTGGTATAGAGCAGTGGTCCCCAATGCTGCGCCCGTGAGGGCATCTTAATGCGCCCACATCTTGGCCCCGAGGAGAGCACCCACCGAAATGCTGCCGAATTTCAGCGGCATTTCAGCAAGGACACCTCTCGATGACAACGCTTGCCGCCGACAGTGATGTCATTAAGAGGTGTCGCTCCCAAATTTCAGCAGTGACGTCTCTCGATGATGTCGCTTGTTGACGGCAAACGGCGTCGTCGAGAGGGTTCACCGCCAAAATGCTGTCGAAATTCAACGGCAATTCGGCGGGTGCTCCACTGCTGCAGTGGTCCTTTGGCTGGCGCCTGCCAACCAAAAAGGGTGGGGACCACTAGTCTAGAGGGACATTAACCAATCACCTCACCTTTAATAGTCCCTTGAAATGTGTGTGTTAACTAGTTATGTTAATCAATCTGTTCCAACTTGTATTTAGCTGTGACACACCGAGTACATTTCCCAGACCTGAAGAAGAGCTAGGGGTAAACTCAAAAGTGTCTCTCTCTCATCAACAGAAGTTGATCTAATAAAAAAATAATACCTCACCCACCTTGTCTCTCTTAGTAATGGAGAGTCAGTCTGCTTACATCATTTAGGCAGGAAATGAAACAGGAAACTAACTACACCTTTCCAGGTCCAGCATGTTAAATCACCAATTTCCAATACTGGGGATATTTCCAATACTGGAGCAGAGGCGGCCAGGTTTTGATTTTCACAAACCCTCAGCATCTCAGTTACAGTGGCCTAGATGCACTCCAAAGGAGCGCTCTCTGTGTGGGTGAAGGAATTCACCTCCCTACCTCCTAATTCAGGATCAGGACCCTGGTTTGGCAAAAGCAGAACCAGTCCTGGGTCTGACCTAGGTTCCATGTCATCTCAGCCTTCAAAGCTGTGGGAAGGGGCTGGATAAGGTTTCAGTTTTGCCTCATCTCTATCTAATTATTAGGTGATAAATGCCCTTAACAGCATATAGGAAAGAATAACCCATCAAAAGTCTGCTTGATAAGCAGTGAAAGCTCTTCTGGGTGTCTGAGTGCTCTGCAGCCTTCACCCCTTACCTTGGCACACCTATAGGAATGCAAGTCAGAAAGCAAGCACTCAACCTGGAAATATACAGCAGGGCAATACTCAAATCCCTGCAACATCAATAAATGCATTTCAATGGGGCGAAAAAGCACAGGAATGTAACTGAGAAATTAAACTCTGATTTACATGCCATTCTGTTGCCCATTATCTGTAGGCCAGTCCCTTGACTAGCATGAGTGGCCTAACCATGGATAAAAATCAGCTAAGCCTTCCCATCACTCTCCTAAATCATGGATTTAATATCACAGTTTAGTTGAGTTTCCAAGACGACGGGGACTAAAGAGGGCCCTGGGTTCAGACCGTAGCGATCAGGTGACTGTGGACAAATCACTGGACCCTTTTTTGGCACTGTCAAGCTATCTGGCAGCCTGGGTTCAAATAAGGAACTCAGCTGAGATGCAGAAGTTGGACTGGATCTCAGCTTGTCTAGTTACAGCAATAACGTATACACATGCACACAAAGCCATTTTGTACTAAGAAAGGTTACTGTCTCCAGTGTTTTTCCACAACAGCATCTCTTCCTGCTGCTTCTTGATCAGGATTCCACTGTGGAAGTGTTTACAATCTTCTGCCCAAACTTATAGGGGAGTCACAAGCCCTGGGCAAGCCAAATGCATTTAAAGATAAACAAAAATGTGCTCTGTATGAAAGGAAATCACTTCAACTTCCAGCTGTTTCCTTTGTGCTGTATTTCAATTTCCAATGAAAAACATGATTTAAATTTTATAGCTTCATATCTGAATATATTAAGTTAAAATTATTAAGAGACTTCTGTTTCTATGTCTAGCTATTCTTGAGAAACAAAATTAAGTAGAGGTCTGCCCAAACCAAAATCCCATGTCTCAGTTTCAAATCCAGATCCAGGTTCACAGGCTGATTCTATAGCTACACTGAGTCAATCCGGACAGGCAGAATTTTTTTTAGGTTTGGATCCTGATTTTGAACTCCACATTCAGGAGTATTCAGATCCACGTTTTCAGCTTGGCTTATGATACAGATGCAATGTTTTGATCTGGGATTTTAGCTCTTATTAATTATTTGTACTACACTAATGCCCAGAGGTTCCATTGTGGTGAATGTTGTACAACAACATAATAAAAGTCTCAGCTCCCAACAACTAAGCTTTAGGCTCTCCTCCCTGACCAGAAACGTTGTTTCAGGGGATGCTTCTTAAATAGCAGCCTTATAGCGATCATTATTAACCTCTATATTATAGTAGCCCCCTTGCCTCTCCAAGGCCCCAAACAATCATGGTCCTGTTGTGCTTGGTGCTGTACAGGCATACAAGGCAGCGTTGATTCATCTGTATCCTTCTAAGCAGGCTCTCTTTCATATACAGTGACCAGATAGCAAATGTGAACAATCGGGACAGGGTGGGGGGTAACAGGCTCCTATATAAGAAAAAGACCCCAAAATTGGGACAGTCTCTATAAAATGGGGAAACCAGTTCACCCTATTTTCATATCACACATATGCACACAGCATTACCGTATGTACTGCCAAAGATGCTCACTGAAGGAGTTTAAAAATGGAACAGTTGATTAACAACCCACACTGAGAAGAGATGCAAATGAGACTAAGAACAAGCCCCACAACCCCACAGTACCTTACTAATGGAGACTGGAGTCTGTGGAGCCTCATCCTTCAGTGCTGACAGGCTGTTTCCTTCCATGTCTTTTCCTGCAACAGAGCAGTATAAACAAGAAACTGAGAATTTCTGTGAAAAGTCATGGCTAATTCAAGCTATTACTCTAAAAAGACCTCTGCTAACACAGAGCAGGAGAAATTGTCATAGGCGATAGACACAGTAGGGCAGCTCCAGGAAGACAGTGCTGCTTTACATAATCTAATCCATATGTAAATTAACTTCAGAAAACATGGTTACAGATTTGCTGCATGAGTTTCAGATACCAAAGGGCACTATTTAAAATGTTTGGTCTTTTCAATTGTTACTATGTAAAAACTACATCCAAAAAACCACTGGGGGAAAAAAAAAAAATAAAAAAAAAAAAAAGGATGAGTGTTAAGGTTGCAAAGTCAAGCACTCAGAGTAAGAAACGTCAGAATTAAGGCTGCCTGTACACTCTTAATTTGGCTCCCTATTCATTATGAGATGGTCTTTAACTATATGTTCACATACTATTTTTCCACTGGCCTTCTGCCTCATTTAGTGCACAAAATAACCCCCTGGTGAATTAATAAGAAGCTTTTCAATATTTCGTTGTATCCTCCTTGCTCAATGCATGGCCCCACACCTAAATGTATTTGACAGTGTACATTATTTTCAACAAATATTAACCTGAATTACAAAATCTTATAGAACGAGAACTGTATCTAGATGTAATTAAACAATGAAACAATAAAAGATTACAGGTTTTCTGGAATCAACTATTAAGATCCCCTGACCAAGAGGTTACTGGATACAACAAGAAATATTAACAATAATAGTTAGCATTTATGTAGGGCTTTATATTGTCAAAGCAGAGTACATATATTTCATACATGTTGAATATTTTAATGTTATAAAATATGTAATTCTATTCAGGACAATACAATGTCATTATCTACACAAATTCTGTATTTTTGGCAAATTGTAATGATGTCCTTACACTAAAGGAGAACTTATAACCCCTATTGAAAAATCCATTCTGTTAGACTAGATTTTTATTTGTCTTGACACTGTTCTTTCCCAAGTCCAAACTAACTTTGTTTTCAAAATTATTCGTGCTTAGGGGGTTCACAATGCTTGATACGGTAAATAACCACTAAAACTGTTGGCCAAAACTCAGAGACAAAGTATTACCACCAGACGTGTTCACAGAGAAATTTCCAGATGCTAACACAGTGTAGACAAGTCTCAGAGACACATAAAAACATGGGGAAATCCTGGGGCAGCACTACTGAAGCCAATGAGAGTTTTGCCACTAACTTCAATGGGACCAGAATGTCACTTAGAGCATTTTGTGCAGTGGACTGGAAGTCAGGATTTGAAGCTTTATTCTTTGCTCTGCCACAGATGTCCTGTGTGACTTTAGGCAAGTCTTATCACCTCTGTGCCTCAGTTCCTCCATCTGTAAAATATGGATAGCACTTGCCTACCTGATGGGGTGCTGTGGATACATTAATTAACGTTTAGAAGTGCTCCGATACCATGGTGATGGAGAATCATAGAAATTGGACAAGTAGTCCTATATATAGCACCGCTTGTACCATTCTTGGCTTGGGCCAATGAAACAAGAGATATATTAAATAACTGTACAACTGAATCAAGTACAAACTTGGCATGTCAGTAAGAAGTAAAGTCTTAAAAATGCATCTAACAGCCATTTAAGAAGCCAAATGCAATGAGAAAAGCAGGCAGGCAGAAACTTGTGGAGGAAATTAAGTTTCTTATGACATTTTTTCTGTTAACACATTCATTATAAAATGGGTGAGAACAATAATCTGATAAATAATCAGAGTTGTGACTGTAAAGTCGATAGGATCTCACTGGTCAGTATTGTTGAGGTTCTGTGTAGAAAACTGCTGATTACAGTCACTGATCAGCAATTCAGAGCCTCGTCGCCTTAGTTAATGGTATAAATGCTTCTCAAATTTAATTTTACATTTGCGAAAAGGCTCTTTGGACTCAGGATATCACTGAACTGAGCACCTTCAGCTTCCACCATCGTGGTTAAGTGCCCCTGTGATTTCAGACACGAGTCTCTTTGCTCCTCCTGCTGTGCAGTGCAGAAGAATTGACCGAAGGAAGCAAATGCCTACAGAGAAAGGAGAAAATAGAGATAGATCCCCCTACTTCCCTATTTTATACATGGGAAACAGAAACACGGAGAGGTTAAGTGACTTACCCCAGGAAACTAGTGCCACAGCCAGGAACTGAACCCAGATCTCAGACTACCAATATAATTCCTTAACTATAGACTCATCCTTCCTCTTAACAATCCTCTTTTCCCCTTCAGAAAAGGAGGCCAGAATAGCCACTTCATTCTCTGATGGACCCAGCTGCCTCTGTGCTTAGTTGTCACGTGCACCACTTTCCTGTCATATGCCTGAGAGTTCAATATGCTACCATGGAGCATATCACATCATGCATAATACCACAGATCACAATAATGCACTAAATTCAAACACAGGCATCAGACAAGGCTGAAGTTGGTTCTTTATTCACAATTTCTTAGCTGTGATACTAGCTTCTTATTCCTAGTTCCCAGCTCCTTATTCAAAGGCAATAAGACATGGCATGACACTTAGTCATGTATGCAATTCTACTCTTGCATGCAAAATGGCATCCTCCACACAGCATGACCTCATACATACACTGTATGCGAGGTCATGTGTGGAGAGTGCCACTCTGTTCATGCAATGGCAGGCTGGATGGAGTTGTCCCACAGGCAAAGCTGGTCCTGCGGCATACAATGCATACCTTCCATATAGTGACTACACATCACTGAACAAAGGCCAAAGCTGTTTTAAAATAGAGCACTGCAAAATTAAGTTGTTAGACATGTTATCAAATTAGTGATTGTGATAAAAATGTAAGTTACTAATTTATTATATATTAATTAAATAATCACATAAGGAGCTGGGTTTTGACTGGCTGTACATGATAAATTAGATCTCAGGTCACCTCAAGTGACACATCTGTGCAACCATCAGCCTGTTCTAAAGCTGGGACATACCACTTGCTGACCTTACAGGAGTGTTGATACTTGGGCTACAAATTTCCCCTAATTGTAAACTCAGTTGTAAAAAGTATAGGAAAGTTCACAAAATGTTAACATTTGTTACTGTAGGTTCATGTAATAGAAAGTCAAGTTGCTTTCGATAACAAGTGTTATAAACAGGCATAAGAGAACCAGACAGAGAGACTAGATGAGTCCAAACAAAAAGGTCATGCTGATATAATTCAAGGATTACGCTGAAATTCCCAAGGATTATGGGAAAAGCAGACGATATGGAACCAGAAATTAATGAACCAATTTTGATTTGTTGGATGTTAGGCCTAATTGGTAGACAAAATAATGAGGGGATGATGGGCTATTCCATCCATCCTTCCCTCTGCGGGTCCTTAAAGAAAGATTTGAGGAAGAAAATAGAACAGACGGAGGCTAGTGGAACATGGCAGTCGTGAGAGTGAAGCATGTTGCCATTTCCTGGAACCCCGCACTTTGTCACCCTGATCCTGAAAGTGTCCTGGTCTGGTGAGGACCTGAGAGGGGGGGCCAGATGACACTGCCACCACTATCAGCTCCAGCCTAAACACTACCTGAGATGCAACAGGATTGGACTGTACCAGCAGCAGCAACAGCTCCCTAGGGTTGCCAACATTGCATTTAAAAAACAAGGGACTGATTTCTTAGCATCCCTGCCACCCCCCAACCCACCCCATTCTCCTCTAGATATTATTTATTATTATTGATGATAATAATAAGCAGTGCTCACCTACATTTGCTAAGGGTATTTCTTGCTGCTTTTTGCAGCACTCAGCAACTCCCCATCTTGTTGTACAGAGATGAAAAAATAAGAGATGTCTCTTATAATAATAATGGACTGTTGGCAATCCTAGCTCCAGCCCATCCCAACTAACCTCTCTTTCCCCCAAAACGACACTGATCACCATCTCTGATACCATCTAAGACAGCGGTTCTCAACCAGGGGTACATGTACCCCCAGGGGGACATCAACTCATCTAGATACTTGCCTAGTTTTACAACAAGCTACATAAAAAGCACTAGTGAAGTCAGTGCAAACTAAAATTTCATACAGATAATGACTTCTTTATACTGCTTTATATATTAGACACTGAAATGTAATACAATATTTACATTCCAATTGATTTATTTTATAATTATGTTAGAAATGAGAAAGTCAGCAATTTTTCAGTAATAGTGTGCTGTGACACGTGTATTTTTATGTCTGATTTTGTAAGCAACTATGTTTTGGGTACACAAGACAAAAATCAGACTCCTAAAAAGGGGACAGTAGTCTGGAAAAGTTGAGAGCCATGGATCTAAGAGACTGTCAGAGAAGGGCATTTTCCTCTTAAAATGGAAAGGCCCTCATATTCCCATCACCTTATCCCCCAACACTTGTCTCTCATTCCCACCTATTCTTCCATCCCAGTCACATTCATAGAAAGCATGAGCATGTGTAGTTTTTCTTAAAAAAAAAACAAAAAAAAAACAAAAAACATTTCAGAACTTTCTGAATACTCTGCTGTACTTAGATATTTCCCAAAAATAGTAAAAAACCCGTTGACAGAGGCAGATTGGGTTGGTGCCTGGGATAGCACTGGGATTAGAGAACCATAATATACCCTGGGAGCTTCACAGATCCTGTGACGGAGAAGTTATTTTACAAATAGCCTTTTTCTGCACATGCACAATATAATCCACTGGGTGCGTGGGCCTTCTCAGGCACCTAAGTTGAAAAGAAACTCTTTCAAATAACATTTTAATTTGATTCCCCCAAAGGGCTGGGGGGTGCTATGCACTGTTTTGGGGGTAACTCTTGAGCACTGGAGATACTGGTGCAATGATCTGAACCTTGGTTTGATCACTTTTTGTGCACAAATAAACATTGCCAGAATGGGTCTGTGTTAAGAAGAGCGGTCTCTTCCCCCACTCCCTGCCAGGCGCTGTATTTTGGGAAACTTGTGGTCAAATGACCCCAAATTCCAATCACTAACATAGCCCCACAACCCCATGAGACATGCCAAATTTCAAAGCAATTCAAGTAACCATGTGGACTTTAGAGCACTTAGAATTGAGCTTTAAATAGAAAGCAGGTCCTAACTGCAACAACAACAGAGCTATAGCTGTGCTATAATTAGATCCATGATTTAAGACTACTCTTGGATTCCTTGCTGACGCTACGTTCTCACATAGCAGCAGCTACAAGTCATGTTTTCTTCACATCTCCAGTTGGCTAAGAGACTCCATCCCATCCTCACGGGCAATGATCCGACCTCAATTATTCATGCCTTTGTCACCTCTCAGCTGGACTACAGCCACATTATAAACTTGGGCACGAAGCCTTCAGCATTTGGGAAGCTCCAGCTAGTACAGAACACTGCAGGGCACCTCCTCAGCAACACAGGCTACCACAAACACATCACATGCATTCTCTGCTCTCTGCAGTTGTTTCCCAAAGAATTTCTAAGCAATTTAAAGATCTTGGTCCTTATCTTCAAAGTGCTCGATGGCATTGGGTTCAGGCTATCTAGAAAATTTCCTAAGGTGTGGAACAAATACCTCAGGCACAATGTAACTCTACAATATAGAATCATAGAATATCAGGGCTGGAAGGGACCTCAGGCGGTCATTTAGTCCGACCCCCTGCTCAAAGCAGGACCAGTCCTCAACTAAATCATCCCAGCCAGGGCTTTGTCAAGTCTGATCTTAAAAACCCCTAATGAAGGAGATTCCATGACCTCTCCAGGTAACCCATTCCAGTGCTTCACCACCTTCTTAGTGAAAAAGTTTCTCCTAATAACCAACCTAAACCTTTCCTAGTGCAACTTGAGACCATTACTCCTTGTTCTGTCATCTGATACCACTGAGAACAGTCTAGATACATCCTCTTTGGACCTTCTTTCAGGCAGTTGAAAGCAGCTATCAAATCCCCCCTCATTCTTCTCTTCTGCAGACTAAACAATCTCAGTTCCTTCAGTCTCTCCTCATAAGTCATGTGCTCCAGCCCCCTAATCATTTTTCTTCTCCTGCACTGGACTCTCTCCAATTTTTTGACATCCTTCTTGTCGTGCGGGGCCCAAAACTGGACACAGTACTCCAGATGAGTGTTGGGGGGGAGGGATAGCTCAGTGGTTTGAGCATTGGCCTGCTAAACCCAGGGTTGAGAGTTCAGTCCCTGAGAGGGCCATTTAGGGAACTGGGGTAAAAGTCTGTCTAGGGATTGGTCCTGCTTTGATCAGGGGGTTGGACTGGATGACCTTCTGAGGTCCTTTCCAACCCTAATCTTCTATGAGACCTCACCAATGTCGAATAGAGGGAAATGATCATGTCCCTCGATCTGCTGGCAATGCCCCTACTTCTACAGTCAAAATGCCTCTAGCCATCTTGGCAACAAGGGCACACTGTTGACTCATATTGAGCTTCTCGTCCACTATAACCCCTAGGTCCTTTTCTGCAGAACTGCGGCCTATCCATTCGGTCTCTAGTCTGTAGCAGTGCATGGGTAAAGCCTGTGCATGCAGTAGGCAGAACTTTCAAGGGGGGCAGTTCTCAGACTGTGGAATGAACTCCACTGGGAACTAAGGACAATCACAAACTTCACCACCTTCTACTCCAAGTGCAAGGCTCATTTCTTTGACCTCTCCTTCTCTAACACACACATAATAGCAACACGTATTTTTAAATAACAAACAAACCTAAACAAGACACTCCACTGCACTTGCTTCTATCCCTGGGGGTGGGGGAGGATGAGAAAACAAACACCGAAAAATAGATGTGTAGTCACGTTGCTTCATACACTACTTCCAGGTGCTCAAATACTGCAGCAGTGAATGTGCTATAACAATCTCTCTACAGAATAGATACAATATACTTTGACCAAGTACTGTATGACATGCTGATTATTGATACTATCCAGCGCTCACTTTTTAAAGCAAATGTTAAATGGATTAAAAAATGGCTAATTGACCAGTCTCAAAAAGTAGTTGTCAATGGGGAGTCATCTCTGAATGGAGGGGGCTCTGCAGGGATCAGTACTAGGCCCAACACTCATTAATATTTTCATCAACAATCAGGATAAATATAAAAATCATTCCTGATAAAGTCTGAGGACAGAGCAGTCCTACAGAGCAATCTGGATTCAAGAAAAATCCATTTTAATTCATCTAGGAATAAGGAATACTGGCCACATCTATCAAATGGGGGGGGCTGTGTCCTGGAAAACAGTGACTCTGAAAAGGATTTAAGTCATAGAATCATAGGAAAGCAGGGCTGGAAAGGACTTTGAGAGGCCTTCTGATCCAGCCCCCCTGTTCTGAGGCTGAATCAAGTATATCTAGACCTTCCCTGACAAGTGTTCACCCAACCTGATCTTAATCTCCAACGACAAGGATTCTGTAACCTATTCCAGTACTTAACAATCCTTTTAGGTTAGATATTAGGAAAATCTAACTACATCTCCCTTGCTGTAGACTAAACCCATTACTTCTGGTCCTACCTTCCTTGGACATCGAGAACAAGTGATTACCATCCTCCTTATAACAGCCCTTAACGTATTTTAAGACTTATCAGGTTCCCCTTCAGTCTTCTTTTCTCAAGACAAAACATGCCCAGTTTTTGTAACTTTTCCTCAGAGGTCAGGTTTTTCTAAACCTTTTAGCATTTCTGTTGCTGTCCTCTGACTTTCTCCAATTTACTCTACAATTTTCTTAAAGCATGGTGCCCGGAACTGGACACGGTACTCCGCCGAGGCTATCCAGTGCTGAGCAAGAGCACGACTGTTACCTCTTGGTTTTACATACAACACTCCTGTTAATACGCCCAACAATGCTATTGGCCTTTTTCACCATTGTATCACATTGTTGGTTCATGTTCATTGTATGATCCATTATAACCCTTAGGTCCTTTTCAGCAGTACTACTGCCTACTCAGTTATTCCCTGTTTTGCATTTGATTTTTCCTTCCCAAGTGAAGTACTTTGCACTTGTCTTTATTGAAGTTAATTTTGTTAATTTCAGACCAATTATCCAATTTGTCAAGATCATTTTGAATTCTAATCCTGCCTTCCTAAGTGCTTACAACCCCTTCCATCTTGATGTCATCCACAAATTTCATAAACAAACTTTCCACTTTATTGTCAGCTTTATCAATGACTTGGCTAAATAACTGAATGTGAGCTCCCAGTGTGATCCTTGGATGTAATAGGAGTAATGAATAAGAGTAGGGAGATGATTTTACCTCTGATTATGGCAGTGGCAAAACCAGTATTGGAATACTGTATTCAGTTCTGGTGCCTGCATTTAAACAGGATGTTGAAAAATTGGAGGAGGCACAGAAGAGAGACAAAAAGTGATTCAAGGGCTGTAGAAAATGCCTTACAGTATTAGTTAAAGAGCTCAATCAGTTTAGCTTATTCAAGGAAGACTGAGATGTGGCTTGATTATGGTGGGTAAATACCTCAACATGGACAAAATACTGGGTCATAACAGGCTCTTTTAATCCAGCAGAGAACAAGAACTGATGATGGGAAGCTGAAGCCAGAAAAATTCAAATTAGAAAAAAGTGTGTGCCTCATTTATCAGTAAGGGTGATTAATCATTAGAACAAGCTACTAAGAGAAATAATGGATTCTCCATCCCTTGATGTTTTCAGATCAAGAGTAGGTGCCATCCTAGAAGATACATTTTAGTCAAACACAAATTCTTACTGAGCTCAGTGCAGGATAAATCAGGATGAAATTCTGTGGTGTTATACAGGTCAGACTAGATGATCTAATGGTCTCCACTGACCACGAAACCCTGTTACTGGCCCTTCTGCACACACCCCTTTATCCAAGTTTCCCCTCTACAAAGGTGTTCGGTGCTATTGTTGTGTCAGGATTACAGACTATAAAAATCCCTTTACGGGGAGGCAGGCAGCACCTAGTTATGAAGCAATTCAATGCAGAAACTAATGAAGAAACTTCCCTTCTGTGCAAAACAGGGTCTTATACAAATCCTTAGATATGCTTAAGCATAGGTATCGCTAGCAATCAGTACTAATAGCAGCAGCAATGGCTCATTTAAAATTATAATAAATAGCAACTTCTTTACTTATTTTACAATTTCAGATCAAAGTAAACAAGTGCAATGCATTATGTCAACTGAGTATGTCATTTCATTAAGAGTATTAACTTGCAGTTAAGTCTGATCACAGAAACATTCAAATATTTGAGCCTCTGATTTACATCAGAGATTTCTGTGCATGATCTCAAGCAAGCTGAAAGAAAACAAGATGCACTGCAAACTAGCAACTCCTGTATTTTTTCAGATACCATTCACTGATTAGAGAAAATTGAATTATCCTACTTCAGAAAAATCCTTCTTCTGCCCTCTGTAGCTCTTTTCCAAATAAAATGAATATAGCATTAACATATAAAGTAATGTTTCAAAATACTGGTAAGTTCAATAAGCCATCAAATTATTTGCATGAATTTTAGTCTTTTGAAGCAAAGGTGTTGTCCTTATAGCTACAAAGTTGTCGGAACAACATACAACACTGGGAACCATTTTGCATGTTCCCACAAAGATGGTCAAACTGAGGGCTAGCATTTCTATGATGGAATTTTGGAATTAACACAAAGAAGGTGAAGGTGAAGATATTCTAGCCACATAGAGAGTTTTCCAAATTCCACTGAAGTGCACCAAGCCACATTGCTGCTGTATGAGTCTCACAGCTCAACTAGCTGCTTCAACTGACAATACCATAAAGGCATAAGTAATTTGCAAGCACTGTTTTCTGTTTTAGAACCACCAGAAACTACCCAGAGCAGCAGTATGCACAGATTTAGGCCTTGTATGATTACACAGCGCTAGCTGTGTCCAAATAGTGCCTTTATATTTATTTTTGTTGTGAAATGAGCAAAAAACAAAACACTAAAATGTTTTTGTATCTGTAGTTTACCCATGTTTCTTGTTCTTAATTCAGGTAACAGCGAACCACAGATCCTATAGACTTCATTTGTAACTATCATAATTTCTGTGAAAACATAACTGTATTTTGCAAATTGGCTGAATGTTTTTTTATTATTGATTTTATTTACATACCTATTGTACATTTACTAACAGAGAAAACTCAAATCAACAGTGGTATAATGTGTGTGCCAGAGCAAAATTAAAAGGTTCACCTCTGGGAGTGGTATATCCTCATCTCTTCATAATGAAACAATTCTTGCAGGGAAGTGTCACTTGTGGTGACCCAATATATATTTTGTCACAGACAGCCAGTCAAAACCAAACTCCTTGTTCAAGGACTCTTTACAACACTGAAGTGAAGGAGGGAGGGGGCATATGACAGCATATTATGCTAGGTCATAGCCTCAGGTCAGTCCCCAAACCAAATGAAATCTCCAAATCTTGTGCCTCCTGACCTCACTGATGCCTTTGTGGACTTCAGTTGGGTTAGCCCCTACCATGCATAGATTTTGGGGGAATTTATGCTCAGTCTACCATAGCTTGGAGATCTTCCTGTGAAGTTTTCATACCCACCCCTACAGACAGGGTACTCCAAAACCTCACACCATCAGCTCACACAGAAAAAAGCCATGCGGGGGGAGAGTACACTGAGCTCAACCATGCAAATAGGAGCCAGAACTCCCACTGATCCCCCTGCACTTGGTACCTTTACTGGCACTTTCCTCCCCACATCCCTACAGGCCTCCCAGACTGGGTGGAAGTTAGAATGCATTCACAAGTCTATGCAGTTGCTGTACTTAGCTCTGCAGTCTGGAATTCTCCCACAGCTGAATACTTTCCTCTTGTTCACCCTACTAAACAGCATTTATCAGCATCTAGGTTATATTGTGTCCTTATGCTCTTCATTAATTGCACAGAACTTCACACAAGAAAATATTAGTTTTTCAGGTGACTTTAACAAATGATCTCAAGCAGGCTTCTTGTAACTCTACAGAGCAACAGAAAGCCCTTCTTTTGATGGCAGATTCAAAGGATCTTTGGAAGTTTCCCAGTATCAAACACAAAAAGTGAAAAAAGAAACAGACCCCAAAAGATAACCCCCCCTCTACAACAGAAAGCACATTATCACTCCAAAATAGGAAAAAACAAGCAAATACATAAAAAGCCAAACACTTACCAGCTTTTTAAAAAAACAGCAGTTCCTTCCCCCACCCCCAATCACAAAATGGCTATATTAGAGCTACAGCTCATTCCTGCCAGATTTAAAGGGCCAGCTACTAAGACAGACAGCATGCTGGGAAAGGCTCCTATAAAAGGATAAAGCAAAAGCTTTGAGCTCAGTAATAGCAATGGGTCTAGAAGAAAGATTAATTGATCTTATTGAAAGAGTAATGAAATCCCACTTTTCTGAATGCTAAAAACATTCAGGAGAAAGCCTGTAATAATACAGTCTGTGGTTACATACCATATGTTATGCATGAGTTATTGATACTTTCTGTTTGTTCTTCTATATAGTTATAATAAATATCCTGATCCTTTCTGGAAAAGTAGCAGCTTTTTTTCCCCTTGAGGCTTACTACCATGTCTTGACCCACAGGCTCAATTTACTTCTCTCTTAGTAAGTGACAATCTAATAAGCATGACTGATAACTACTAGGATCCCTTTCTCTTAACATGAAGCTAAGTAAGTGGGGGATAGGGAGTGCACTGACTAGCTTAATACAATAGGAGAATTGCTGCTTCATTATCTTTCTGGTATAGCATATGAATGACCACACAGAAAAACAGGCTATAACTAACCAGACAGTATGGAGCAAAACCTACACTGATGCCCAGCTAGAGTGATCACAATGAGTTAAAACTGCATAAAGTAGATATTAGGCTGAAATTTAGTTGTGTGTATGGATCTTGGCCAGATTTACAAAGGTATTTAGGAACCAAAAGATGCACATAGACACCTGGGATTTACAAAAGTGCTTAAGCAGGTTAGGTGCTTAACTCCCATTAAAAGTCAATAGATATTAAGTGCCTAACCTACTTAGGTATCTAGGCATTTCTTAAAGTATCTTTAGGCTCCTTACAGAAGCTTTTGTAAGGCCCTCATCCTTGTTCAGCAACTCACGCAGGCATAAATGGCTTGTCTCCAAGGGAGACTCACTTTAAGTTGTATAAAGTTCATTCTGTAGGTAATGCTGCTTCCACGTTTTTGCCTGTACTAATCCTCTTGTTCCTTTGTAACTAATAATTCAAAGTGCTCATCGGTGGTGGTTTGATGCCTGTCTCATATTTAAAGTCTGAAAAGCATTCAGGGACTTAAAAAAAAATCTCTATACCAAGTCTTGTTTTCTCTGATTCTGCAGGAGGAATTCTTAGTGGTTCGGAGTGAGAGTTCTCTTAGCCTTTAATTGAGTGGGTGGGCAGGTGTGAATCTATCAGAAAGAGCTTTTCATCCAAGTGTTTGTCAGGTATTTCTGTTAAGTTCTCTTAGCCTTTAATTGAGTGGGTGGGCAGGTGTGAATCTATCAGAAAGAGCTTTTCATCCAAGTGTTTGTCAGGTATTTCTGTTAAAAAGGTGTTCACAAAATTAAAGAAAAAAACTCAGGGTTTTCAACAGCCAGACTACAAATCCCTTTCTCAATTACTAACCTTTCATTGTTGCTTGTGATGTCATTATCCCACTAGCTCTCCAGTCCTCTCCACAGTTCTCTGTCAAAGAGAGGACTGATTTTTTTTTATATGAACTATTTTCAAGCCTTCTTTGTGCATGACAAAGAAGTTAAAAAGGGCACAAACCCAATTCGCCTCTCCTTTCACCTTAAAGGGAGCTTTGGATGCACTCACTTGAAAGGTGCAAGGTTTTTAAATTTTTCCCTTCGTTTTCTTTCTATGAGGACTTATTTAGGTAACACTCAAACGGATACTATACACAGCAATAAACTTCCACTGCAAATAGAGTCTACGTTTTCTGGAGGAAAGTGTTACCCGGAATGCTGGAAATACCAGGGGACTATACTTATAAGAACCTCTGGCCCCTTTACACCTGCAGGTATGTGCTCTTAGACAGGGCCCATAGCATCTGAGGTGTGGATCTCCAGTGTTGGGGGGACCTATATGTGCCGGGGCTACTCTAAGCTCCGATTTAAAAAGAGAGAACATCCACCTGACGTGTAGCCAATTAAAAAATAATGGTTAAAAGTCCTATTCCCCCTGCCAAATTCTGTGGTCTTCCAACCACATCCTAATGTCTTCTAAAAATGGTTTTTCTTCCTTATTGCTATGTGGGCAAAAAAACATAAACAAGGGAAACTAATGAAACCTTCTGCATACAGAGAAATAGATCTTCCTCTAAATTATTTCAGCTACAGTAATCAGAAGTGTTCTATATAACAGTAGGCAAAGAGCCAGAAGAGTTGTTTCAGTTGATCTCCCCCTTAAAAAACAAAACAACAACATTACTAGTTTCCTCACTTCAGAGAACCTTCCTAATATAGTTTGACAGGGGTGTAAAGTCTGTTACTAACTTTTAACTATATTTATTTACATGTCCCAAAGCCACCCAGGACTAGTTTTTGGGCTTGTGAAATCTGTTGCGCCAGCTGTGGTAGAGAGCAACGACTGACCTGATTCTGTGTGAGAAATAGCTGAACTTCTACTGAGGGTGCGAGGCCACTGCAAGCTCCTTCCTAGCCCGTAACAGGGCTGCCTACAACTTACCTTAGTTCCTTCTCTGAGCTGATAATACAGCATCTGGACACAAACTTGGGAAGGGGGAAGAGAGTGATCAGTGGAAAAGCCTTCACAGTGGACAGAGAGAAGGGAAACCCAGACTTTTTCACAGGAGTAGTAGCATCTATCAGAGCCCAGGGGAGGAAGGGACTAGAAAAGTGATTCCCAGTGAGGAGAGACACCATATTGACTCTTGGAAAGGAGACAGAATAAGATACAGTAGGAAAAAAGGGAGTAGAAGAAAAGGAATTAAGAGGAAGCTACAACACACCATGGGGGAGAGAGATGGGGAAGAAAGAATTGGGGGTATGGAGAAAGCAAATACAGGAGATGACGGAATAGAGTCTGTTCTTTCAAAGAAATACAAGGCAAACTTAAGTGTTGTGGAGATAGAATGAGCTGTAAGGAAAAATAAATGGGATAAAAATCTAAGGGAAGAGGACAAACTAAGACTCCTCCACTCCCAGAACTCTCAGTTAGAACAATGACTTGTACTAATTTGTGCTTTTTTAAATTGTATCTCTGGTGCACACTCTCCTAAGTTGAGGATGGAGGGGATGAAAAGTGGGTGGTTGTTTTCATCACTTATACCAATATTCTAAGTTCCTCTAGCTAAGCAGAGAAAGACAACAAAAGCTCTAATCCAGCACACTGCACTTGTTATGCACATACACCCAGTGGGTTTAGGCCAAGGAGAAACAATCTAGAAGGCCAATAAAGAATCAAAGTCTGCGGTAAGAGAGGACTCAACCCAGGATGTGCTGAGCATCTGCTGCAAACCCTCAGCTCTGTTTGGTTTATGTGGGTATTAAAGAGCACTCAACACCTCACAGATGAGCTAATTGAATTTTTGAGACTGTTGGTAATTATTCTGCATGCAGCCCATGACAAGCAGCTGATCTCCATTTACCCTGCAGCAGAGGAAGCTGATGACAGCAGGAAAACTCTTTGCCCATGCTCTTCAAAATTTAAGTTTCCTAAAGTTGACAAATAGGCTTCCCAAACTCTAAACGCTGGCCCAGCTCCTGGGTTGGCTTAGCAATGACAAAGTAGTCTACTGCAAAGGTTTTTTGCTCCTGACACGTATCTATATGGAGTTGTAGTTGTCTGCAGTCAAACTTTTGAAAGTTGGCAAACATATTAGGTGTCTCAAAGTTTAAATGTTCAGGCTGAGAAGCTTGTGGACTAATTTTCAATTGGTCAGCACTGCTCAAAATCAGGCCCAACCTGTCTCAAACTGGACACCCGAAAATCTTTAAATTATTGCCTGCAGCTGGATAGAAATTTGTTGTCAACACATTTTTTTCAATAGAAATGCTAGTTTAATCAAAAATCTAAATATTTTAAAAAGGATAGAGTGACAGAAAATTTGAACTGGAAAAAATGTTTTGGAAAATTACTGGGATTTTGGAATTTCATTTTGGATTTAAAAATTTCTTTTGGAATTTTTCTCACATTTATATTTTTACATTATTTCATGACATGAGAGTTGTAGTAGTGTATAATATGCACGAGTACAACTTGCGTGTCAGAATGACATGATAGTAAAAATCCTATTATTTTCATGTTACTTTTAAACTCATTAAGGGCAGCTGCTAGTTAAACTGTTTCATTCCAACACAAACGGGAGACATTTCCATCTACAGAAGAGAAGACGTTTCAATTGGTACAACGTCGCAGCTGCCCTTAATAAATGTTATGTAGAACATTATAGCATAACGTGACATGTCAGTGGTACTGCTAACAACCCTACACAGTTGTGACATATACTGCTAACCCTAACCTAGCACTACTGACAGGCCATGAAATAATGTAAAAATAAAAATGTAAGAGAACAAAACAAACGAAATAAAATCTGAAATGAAATTTTGAAACTCTGAAACAACATTGTAAAACCCTGAACAAATTCTCCAAAACTGATTTTTTTGTTCAGGAAATCCCCCCAATTTAAAGGAATTTTGATAATAGTTATTTGTGTTCTAAATTGTAATTACTTTTGTTGTTCAAAATGTTGAAATTTGCCCCAAACCAAAAATTCAGCATTTCGGCCAGGCCTACGATTGACCCTCACTCATCAGCTCTTTGGTTCCAAATCAGACCTTGTTCTCTGTTTGTGAAGCACTGAGGGTGCGATTTACAAAGGGGTTTCTTAGGTGCCTGCTGCCCAGTAGAATTCACAGCCCTGAGTTAGGTGCCCAGGCTCTCCATGGAGACAATTAGGTACCTAAGAAAGGGAATCAGAAGCCAGAAAGCTGAGCATGGAGTTGCCTAAGCTAGCCAGTAAACAATGCCACAGAGAAGGACTGGGATAAAGGGAGTTGAGTGCCTAATTCTGGGCCAGAGGAAGGTGCCTCCCTCTATTTGGGAGTCAGTCAGACACTCGCCCCTTTCCCATGCCATTATAGCCCTGTTGTTAGGGCAATTACCTGGGACATAGACAGCCTGTTTTCAAACCTCTGCTCTTTCTGAGTTGGAGCAAGAACTTGAACTTAGGTCTGCTCATCCCGGGAGAGTGCCAGAGCTACAGGCTATTCTGGGGGAGGTCTCAGTCTCTCTTGTTGAAACTGTTCCATTGAGTATGAATAATTAAATATTCATTAGGCCAAAGAGAAAAGTAGGGCAAGATTGACTGTATATCCCAATGGTTAGGGCATTCACCAGTGATATGGGAGAATCAGGTTTGAGTCCCTGCTCCAAATCAGGGATTCAAATTTGGGTATCTCCCATATCTCAGGTGCATATACTAGGCACTTACACCCATGCCAGCCAGCCTCCCAGAGTCCTCATCTGCTCATCCCTGATGTCTTTTGTGCTAGGTAGGCATGCCAGCAAGATAGGCAAGAAAATGCCTAGTTTGGTAATCCCAGCAAGACACTAAACAGCTTGGTGGCATCAGGATTCAGGCAGCTTTGCATATGCCCACCGGCAGAAACATAGATGTCTATGGAGTTTAGGCACCTACTGGGGGAGGTGATAGCTGAGCAGTGGTTTTGTGAATGTCATTGGTTCCTAAATGTTGGACTCAGGTGCCTAAAGAGGCAGTTAGATAGATTCTTTTGTGGATCTAGCCTCGAGTACCTTTTTGGGTGCTATATAAATACTAAATATCACCTTTCTTTTTGCAGGTGCTGTATCCTTTTCTCTTGAAATATCAATGTGCTGACAACTTACTGAGGTGCTACTAGACTTGATTAGTAAGTACAGAAATGACAACCACAAAGTATTACTTTGCAAAAATATGATTGCTCTCTCATCTAAGGTTAAAGCACATGTTTACAAACTGGATTCTGAAGCACTGTTTGCAGATTGCAATCAGAGAAACATTTTGATTGAGTATTTATTAAACACAGCAAATACCAAAACAATATCATGACTTTCATTTCCTGTGGAGCAGATGTTTGCTAGCAATTTTAGACTAAACCTGAAGGAAGTATTGTGAACTCTTGAAGCTGGTGTTATACTTACTGCAGCTGAGCACATTGCCGGGAAAACCGCTGAAGATATTTATGATCATTGGTGAAAGAGAATTTGCATTTGTAACGTTTATTGTGCACCATAGAGTCAAGTGACTTAAAAGTACTAATCACAATTTGCAAAAGGGGCTGGAAATATTGGGTTCCTCAATTTTTGGGTGCCCATGTGATGCCTTAAAAGGATCTGCTTTTTAGGGTGATCCATTTTAGGTTCCTCAAATTGGGCACCCCAAAACAGAGATACCCAAAATCACTTCTTAAATTTTAGGCCATTCAGTGTTCAACTAGCTCTGAGCCCCATCTCTGAGGCATGAATGCCCTTCATTCCCCACTTAAATCAATGGAAGCAGAAGGCTTGTAGCATTTGACAGGAACCACTCAATACCTCATTGGGGGGAGGACTGGGGGCCTCCTTTGCTGAACGAGTTTGCTCTCTTGCTAATGCTTCCATATAAAGCTGTTTCTCTTTGTTTCTTGCAGATGCTCTAATAAAATCCACTTACACTCATCCACCTAGAGGATTAGTTCAGTAGGTGTGGTACTGTTTGTTTGTACATATGTGCTGCACTGAGATTTGAGATGATTGAAGATAGGTTGAGAGCAGCATGTGGCACATTCTGAACACCTGTAGCATGCACTGACCTGGGCTGAGTGGGTAGATCTCATTATCAGCCCCAAAGAACAGATTCCGTGTCAGCTTGCGAGGGTCAATTTTCTGAGGGGTGGAAGAAGCAGGACAGAGAGAGAACCTGCGACGAAGAAAATTCTCCTCCTTCATGGCATGAGCAGTAGGAGTTTTCTACAAGGAAGGGACAGAAATAATAACAGTTAGTGCCAAGACACAAGAAACCAAAGTTTCACACGCAGATGACTCTGCTTCTTCAGAGCTACCTAAACAGAGTGCCGATTCCATTTTAGAATGCCAGAGAGCTCTTCAAACAAACTGCTATATTAGTAGGAATAGCCAGATTCCTGTTCTTCTCACTCTTTGCCATCAATGAACTGTGGGAAAGTGGAGTGACACTGTTACAAACTCCCATTCATGGATCCAGCCAGTGTAACATCTCCATTCCTTTATGAGGCTCTGAAGATACTTCCTAGTTAATGGTTACTATCTGGACCTAGGAAGAGCAGAACACTGAATTGCTTTGCTACCTTTTTTAAAAAGAAGGTTCTGGCTTTAGGCTGCAGTCACTGAGATCAGAGTCTAGTCTAAGGTTTATACAGGAAGATCAGCTGCCAGGATCCTGATATGAGTAACTTGAGCTGCACAGGGAACTAGCACCAAAAAGTCAGTCCCTCCTGCCCAATTTCTTCAAACAGCATATTTGAGCAGCATCACATTTTCTTTTGAATGGCCATTAGATCAGCTTCAAAGTTTGATCGATAGGGGTAAGCTTTTCCCCTCTGCTGGACTACAGAACAGCATTTATCTTCGTGAAAGCCTCCCTACACCTCAGTACAAAAGCTGGGTACTGCTGTACTATTTACCACCGCTCCTCTGAAGCAGATTATCCTGACTAGAATTAAAGATTTCTTTTATACCTTTCTGACAAGCAGTTCAATTTTACCCATCACAATTGAGTATTACGATTATCTTCCTGATTTCTAGACTTTATGCTCCCTCTGATGTGCAACTGGAGGCAGTGTTCTCTTGAGCAGTGATGGGAGTTAAGTTAGCCTTCAGGCTTTGCAGAAGGGAATACATGGTATATTTTCTCTCACAGGATGAATTATTGCACAAGAAAGAGAGTATGGGGGAGACCCACTGGAATTTCAGGGTACTGTTTCCTGAAAAATGGCCTGTAAGTTTGCCCATCTCTTCGTGCTATGAAGAAATAACAGGCCAGCTGTTTGGTGCAGCTGAGGATAACACAGCGGAAACAGCTCCCAGCATGATTTAAGGCAGCCTAGGGACTCTTTAAATTATACTGGCTGAAGTGATACCACATGGACCACTGTATTGGCTGAGGGTCATAGGGGATGCTGTGCATTCCACCCTGCTCCTGGGAAAACCGCATCCCTGCAGCTGAAACCGTCCCCACTCCATCTCTGATAGGAGAAGCCTCAACTGCCCCTTCAGGGGAGCTTTTCACTACTAAGGCAGTACAAAGCAGGGGGAGGGGGCAAGAATCTAGTGGAATGTGAGAAAACATCCTCTTGTATTTTGCTAGGGCTGTGTCTCTGGCACCTGCTATGTTGATCCATATAGGAAACAATTACAATAATAATGTTTTTTGAGTTAAATAGCACTTACACTGCCAAAAGGTAAGTGTGAGCCAGGAATCTATTAGTGCCAGCTGGTAAGGGGCATCAGAGGGGGTACATGAGGGTTACAGGGATCTTCTGGGTCTGGCATGTACAACCTAGTTCACCAAATAGTGTCATGTGAGGTCTCAAATAAAAGTCAGTGTCACATGGGTTATAACTGTCATTGTAATTGCAAAATGCATGTATGGATGTTCTGTAAGGAGTTATGTATATACACTGAAAATTATGTTCCTAAGGTCTGTGTCTAGGGACTGGTCACCAGAAAAGGTAAAAAGCAGGTTTTCTTTCAGACAAGAAATGTTACTCTATCCAGCTGTTTACATGTCAATTAGGTATTGTACAGTTCACAATGGGTCTCCTCTCACCAGTCTGAATCAAATACACCTCTACCCCGATATAACTCGACCCGATATAAGGTGGAATCGCATAGAAGGCGGTAAAACTCTGACACACTGTTCTGAGTAGCGTGTTAAGGATGCCGGGCCAGGCTGGGGCCGAGGGTTCAATAAGGGGCAGAGGGTCTTGGTGGTGGTCAGGGGCTCCCCCCACAGGGTCTGGGGAGCAGGAACTGTGGGAGGACACTTTTGGGGGCCCCGCCGTCCCAGAGTGGCCCGGGGGATTAGCAGGGGGCCAGGAGTCACCCACTCTGCTTCTCTCGCCCCGGCCCCAGCTGTGTTGCTTGGGGAAGGGGGCTTGGGAGAAGGGATCCCCCTCGCACACACCAGCAGCAGTGAAAGTGGAGCAGCCTAGCCCCAGCCCGCTCCACTCCACCAGCTCCCAGCCGCAGTGCTCCACTTCCCGCCGCAGATGAGTATGGGGGGGCGTCCTTTCCCCAGCCTCTACGCACTCACCTGCAGCGGGAAGCAGAGCGATGTGGCCCCAGCCCACTCCGTTTTCCTTGCCTGGCCCCAGCCGTGTTGCTGGGGGGTGGCTGGGGAAAGGTCTTGCACTCACCTGCCCAGTGGGAAGTGGAGTGGAGCTGGCTGGGGCTGGGCTGCTCCGCTTTCCACCGCCACAGGTTGGGGAAAGGACGGCCTCCACACTCACTGGCGGCGGGAAGCGGAGTGAAGCGGCCTCAGCCTGCTCCACTCTGCCACCTCCCAGCTGTGGCATCTGCTTCCGGCGGGGCAGGTGAGTGCGGGGGGGCATCCTTTCCCTAACCTCCCCGCACTCACCGGCAGCAGGAAGCGGAGTGGACTGGGGCCGGGCAGGGCAGCTCCGCTTCCCGCCGCTGCCGGTGAGTGCCTGTCAGGGGGTGGGGTGGGGTTAGGGGGTGGATAGGGGTCGGAGCAGTCAGGGGATGGGGGGTTGGGTAGTGGGTAGGGTCCTGGGGGTGATTAGGGACAGGGGTCTCTGGAGGAGGTGGTCAGGGAACAAGGAAGAGGGGGGCCAAAGCAAGTTTGATATAATATGGTTCACCAACAACACGGTGAGATTTTTTTCTCCTGAGGACCACGTTATATCAGGGTAGAGGCGTACTAATGAAGGATTGGGAAAACTTCAAAGAGAAAAATGTCACAGGAAGAAGTAAACAGTGGAGGGGCAGGCGGGGGCTGGGGGAAGGTGTGCACATCAGAGGTCTGCTCCTGTATATTTGGTGGACATAGAAGACATTCTGGCATCCTTCAGCTAGGAAGTAAACAGAGTGAGTTTGCTTCATGAAAAAGGGGGTTTCATCCAGGCTTCATTGAAAATGCTGGTGGGAACTTTGGGTGAGATAAGCTTCTTTAGACAGCTAGCTACACTTGTTAGTTAAAGTTTAGTCTCTAGAAACCTTGTTCTTCTTTATATGTTACCATTTGCTTCCACTATTCATACTCACTATCATTTGAACCTCTGGTTTTTGATAATCAATTTGTTCTTGTTTGCACTATAAATATATCTGAGAGGTGTGCGTTTAACAGAGTTTTGTTCCAAGGGATAAGTAATAAACCGTGATGTACTGTTCCTTTCAGGGAGCAGCAGGCCTGGTAATTCTGTCAGTTCAGTGGATAAGGGGCTGGACACTAAAGGGAACGTTGGGAGGACTTTGGCCTAATGCTCCCCTATAGAGAGAGTGAGGCCTGGAAGGCACTGCCTGTGTTGCCTGAGGCTGGTGGTTTAAGGGAACTGATGCACAGACCACACTTTCTTAACACTTAGGGCAGATGGTGACGAGGTGTCTCACAATCCTGCGGAGTGTCACAGTATGAAAGATGTTTCCTTTCTTCCCCATAGATCAATTTTAGGGCATGTGAACCTAATTTAATATGCACTATTATACGCATTTTTACAGAAGCTAGGGTAGTGTCATCCAGACGAATCAGTTCAGTGTTCGTCTTGAGTTCTAATCCCAGCTCTACCCCTGACTCATTCTGTGACCTTGGCAAATCACTTCACCTTTCCTGCCTTTAGTTTCCACATCCATAAAATGGGGATAATGTCATTCACCTCACAGAAGATGAATTAAAGTCTGTACAATGCTTTGAGCATTCAAAGTTCTCTAAAACTTCTAAATATTGTTATTTACCTCTCTGCAAAGCGGATGTAAAATGCTAAGGAGTCACAGTACCAGCATTTCACTGTGACTACTTTGCACAGGTAGCAATGAAGGCAGTGGAGAATCAGTCCCAGTATTTGCTTTTGGGGACAGGACAGCTCAATCTTAGATGGGCCTGAGCCTCAAAGTCCAGATCCAAACTGCTCCACAGGTTTGAGAGGGTGCTGAGCCAGCGGTTCAGTTTGGGGCTAATTCAGATTGAGAGAATAGTTGTATGGATGCTGACAGATCCATCTGTTGTGTAAATTTCTACATTGTTACTACTTGGGGAGTAACATAAAATTCGAAGTTATTTTAAATAAAAAGAAAAGGAAAATACAACTATTCACTTATCTCATGGAAAAATATTTAAAAATAACACTGGCTTAAATAACTCTTTTTAGAATACTCACACTGAGATATTTTCTGTCTCCATTCCCAGAAAGGCTGTCTGAACTTTGGAATGGCTTTTAAGATGCCATAAGCAAAAGCAGACCCTTGGGATTTTCTCTCCAAATAGCATTGGCCCAGACAGGCCAATTTTATCAAAAATAGCTACAAGAAACCATTCAGAAACATAATGTCCACCCCATGGAAAGAGGGCTAGGGAATAAGTTACAAGCTTTGACTCTATTTTCCATCTGTCTCTTATCACTAGTCCCAGAGTTTCTCTTTGATTTTTTAAATAGAAAGCTGAGAATGTGCATCTCAGCAATAACACAAGAGACTTGATTCTAAAACGGTGGGCTTGCTCCATTGAAATCAATGCCAAAACTCCTACAGACTCCAATAGGAGCAGGATAGTGCTCTGTATTTGCTTAGGTCAGGCAGAATACATTTACTTTCAAAGTATTTGTCTACTGTTTCTATGATGACATAGTGGCACATCTTTTATTCACTACTGTGGTCTTCATATATTATTTCACATCACTGAGTCACAGAAAAAGTCTCATTATTATGAAGTTACTCTCTCTTTCTTTCTTCATCATACTTACTTAGGGGACTTGTTTGCAGCAAGGAACATTGATGTCCCTGTCAGCTGTGGGAAGCCACTGGGTGACAGTGTACTAACAGGTTTTCCCCAGTGTACAGTCTGTACAGGCTGTACCCTTATTTATCACATCATAACCTTGCAACAACACATGTCCTTGTGACTCTGAAGATTGATTCCTGTTATTCCCTCTAAATAGGGCTCCCTGACGCAGAGCATCTCAATTGCCTACTTGTTCACAATGCAGCAACACATTTGTCCACTGGTTTGAACACGTGATCCTATTCACACACCACGTATTCTCTCTGCTGGCCTCCTTCCAAGTAATGGATTGGCTTCACATTGCCACTGTTGGTTTACAAAGCTCTTAAGGGTGTAGTTTGTAGTCCCTGGCTCTATTTGAGACTTCACCCTTGAGCCTCATCTTGATAAGCATCTGTCCTCATGCACCATCCACTTTTTAGTGACCCTCAGTGGGAAAGAGGAGACGAAGGGGGGATATGATAGAGGT
>NC_133772.1:44411211-44472364 GCF_003597395.2 Chelonoidis abingdonii
CAGGTGCACCTGACCCGGACTCGGCTCCACTCTTGTGTACAGAGTACCTGGCCAGTATTCTGTCACAAGCAACTTTAGGCTGGTAACTATAATATCTACACAGAACTTGTATGAATGATTGTGTGAATGGATATATATGTATAATCATAGGAATAAGTAACCAAACAACATTGTTTGCTGTTATCTTTTATTTTATTATGGTATTTACAATAAATGTGACAAATGTCTTGTCCCCTTTAAGATCCTGCTAGTTTTTATTGGTATAACAACTGCAATTAAAAACCTGTGGCTGGCCTGTGCCACCTGACTCAGGCTTGCAGAGCTCAGGCTAAGGGGCTGTTTAATTGTAGTATAGACATTCAGGTTTGAGCTGCAGCACGAGCTCTGGGACACTCCTAGCTTGCAGGATCCTAGAACTCGTACTGCAGCGAGAGCCTGAACGTCTACACTGCAATTAAAGTGACCCTTAGCCCAAGTCCTACGAGCCTGAGTCAGCTCACATGGGACACCCACATACCTCTAGATTTCATTTCTCAAGAATGTGAAGAGTTTGGTTCCCATGATGCTTCCTTAGCAATGGGCTGAGATATGCAGACTTAACTTGGTAAAGGCAGAGAATTTTACCCCATTCCCAAGTTCAGTGCACAATGCAGTAGAAAAATCACATGAAACAATTTTGTGTTTGTGTGTGTGTGAACACTTTATTGTTTGGTGTAATTCAAATTCCTTTAGATAGTTGGGATTACATACTGTACTTGTAAGTTTTATAGCTGTCCATACGGACTCTCCAGCCTGTTTCTGTCTTGAGTTATATAGCGCTCCTGAGACCTCCGGGTAATACCCACTTGCAGGCACCAAAGAAAAAATTTTCAGAACTGATCTGAGTGGGAACTACTGGGTGTTGAAAACATTTGAAAATCAGGCCCTAATTTAGGTGCCTACATTTGGATTTAGGAGGCTAATTTAGTTTTCTGCTTTTGAAAATCCAGGACGATGCACAAGGAGAACTGAGGAATATTCATGTCAGCTGATTTTGCTGATCTTCTTGCCAAGAACCTTCCACTCATTTGTCCCTAGGCCTCATTTTCACTCCTCCTCAAAACTGCACAGGAAGCCCCTGCAGACTTTTGCCTTGTGCCATGCTCAGGATGTCCGCCTCTTCCATGAGTTCCCAAATTCTGCCCATCCAACAGCAGTATTGCACTGGTTCCTCCATGTATGACGTGCTTAGCACCACAGATCCAGAGCAGATTTTGCCCATGAGAAAAACTTTCACGTATGGAACTCGCTTTGCTTCCCCCAGATGACATTCCAAACCCATTGCTACTTGAGAGAGGTCAAAAGGGGAATAGCAGGTGTGAAGCCCTTTGAATTTCAAGGGGAGTGGCTAGATTTCAATCTCCAAAACTAAACCCATCTCTATTGTTTTGGTTCCAAGTCAGAGCCAACACTGGAAGAGGCCAGTTTTGCGGTTCTAAGTTGGATGTAGGTGCAATTTCCCAAGAACAAGTGATCCTGTAAGATTTCCACCATTCCAGATGACCAAAATCTCATAAAATCACCTGGTCTCCTGAGACGGGGCAGGGCCTGGGTCCAAGAGGTATGGGTCAATGTCGATTAGCGCAGACACTCCCTGACTTGGCATGTCTTATATAATTTACTCCTGCCACTGTCCAGAATAATCTATATGAGATGGGAGTGGGGGCTATGTTTAGACTGTAACCAATTCAGAACACAGGCTCATATTAATGTTGCCTTTGCAGCACTGATGTATGACCATCTGGACCCAAAATTCAACTGGGGCCTGAATTTGGCCCTAGGATTTCAGCTAAAGAATATACAACATCAGAAGTGAATGTCCAAGCAAGAGCACTCTTGTTTTTGTTAAAGATGGGCCTGAACCAAACATCTTGGATTCGGACATTACATTATTGCTATTGGTTTTATGGGGAGTGGAATTATTTTGAAATCCTAGCCCAGATCTAGATATGTATTTTGGAGCTTACTCCAAGCTGAAACAACCCCCTAGATTTGAAAATATGGAGAGTGGGTTTCAAAATCTAGATCAGGTTCATAGATTTTAAGGCCAAATGGGACCCTTATGAACATAGCCTGATTGCTTGTGTAGTATAGGGTGAGGAATTTAACACAGTAATTCCTGCATCAAAGCCATAACTTTTAGTTGAACTAGAGCACATATTTTGGAAAGATACCTAAACTTGATTAAAACACTCCCAGTGACAGAGAATCCACCACATGCTTAAGTAAGCTTTTCTAATAGTTAATTATCCTCACTGTTAAAATGTACACCCTATCTCTAGCCTTAATGTATACAGCTTTAGCTTCTAGACATTGGGACTTGTCATGTCTTTGGTAGATTAAAGAGTCCTCTACCGTATTTTGTAGGTCAGGCCATCTAAAACATTCTTGGAATTTGCTAATATTACAGACGACAATTTCCTTACTCAAAAAAAGCTGCAGCCAACATGGAGAAATTCTTTATTAGGCCTCATCCGAACAGATAAAGAGGAATTGATCACAGAACTAAAAATTAATGGTAGCTTAGGTACAAGAGATCATGACTTGATCACATTTATAAATGTGTAAGCAGAATAAAGACAGACAGACAGACACACACACAGTGCTTTACTAGCGCTAATTTCACAAAGCTGAAAACAATTATGAGCCAAATCAGCTGTTAGGAAGAATTTATCAGAAAAATGTGAATTATAATTGGGAATCATTTAAGAACACCTTACTAGATGTCCAAAAATCAGAGCTCCACAACTGAGGAAGAAGGCTGTCTTGGTTTAAAAAACCGACCTAGTTAGAGGGGAAATAGAAGCAACGAATGGAAGAAAGGAGAAGTTGAAAGTAAATAATATAAATCAGAAGTTAGTAATTGTAGAAAGCTGATAAGGAAAGCAAAGGGACACAAGGAAAAAAATCTATGGTCAGCAGACTGAAAGTTTTTAAAATATATTGGTAACAAAAAATCCTGACAATGACATTGTCCATTACTAGGTGGAAATGGTAGAATTATCAATAATAATACAAAAAAGGCAGAAGTGTTCAATAAATATTTCTGTTCTGTATTTGGGTAAATAACAGATGGTATAGTCTTATCAGATGGTGATGATAACACTCTTTCCATTCCACTAATATCTTTGGAGGATGTTAAACAGAAGCTACTAAAGTCAGAGCTTTTTAAATCAGCAGGTCCACATAACTTGAACCCAAGAGTTTTAAAAGAGCTGGCTGATAGCTTGCTGGTCTGTTAATGTTGATATTCAATAAGTCTTTGAGCACTGGGGAAATACCAGAAGACTAGAAGAAAGCTAATGTTGTGCCAATTTTTTTAAAACGGTCAATGGAATGACCCATGAAACTATAGGCCTGTCAGACTGACATAGTTTCTGAGAAAGATAATGGAACAACTGATACGGGACTTGATTAATCATTAAAAGGGAGTAATGTAATTAATGCAAATCAGCATGGGCTTATGAAAAATAGATCATGTAAATCTAACTTGATTTTTTAATGAGATTACAAGTTTGGTTGATAAAGGTAATATTGTTGACGTAGTATACTTGGACTTCTGTAAGGCATTTGACTTGGTATCACACGACATTTGATTAAAAAACTAGAAAAATTAACATGGCAGAAATTAAATGGGTTAAAAACTGGCTAACTGAGAGGTCTCAAAATGTAATTGTAAATGGGGAATCGTCATCAAGCATGAATGTTTTCAACGGGGTCCCGCAGGGATCAGTTTTTGGTCCTATGCTGTTTGCCATTTTTTATCAAGAAAACATAAAATCATCACTGATAAAAGTTTGCAGATGACACAAAAATTGGGAGAATAGTAAATAATGAAGAAGACAGGTCAGGGATACAGAGTGATCTGGATCGCTTGTTAAACTGCATGCAAGCAGTTAATATGTATTTAAATATAGCTAAATGCAAATGTATACATCTAAGAACAAAGAACCTGGGCCATACTTACATGATGGTGGACTCTATCCTTGGAAACAGTGTCTCTGAAAAAGATTTGTGGGTCATGGTGGATAATCAACAGAACATCAGCTCCCAATTTGAAAGTGTAGCCAAAAGAGCTGATAGGATCCTAGGATGCATAAATAGGGGAATCTCAAAGAAAAGCAGAGAGGTTATTTTACCTCTGTGTTTGGCACTAGTGTGACCACCGCAGGAATACTGTGTCCAGTTCTGATGGCCACAATTCAAGGAGGATACTGATACACTGGAGAAGGTTCAAAGAAGAGCCATAAGAATGGTTAAAGGATCAGAAAACACGTTAAAGTGCTAGACGAAGAGCTCAATCTATTTAGCTTAACAAAAGGAAGGTTAAGGGTGACGATTACTGTCTATATCTACATTGGAACAAATATTTAAAAATGGGCTCTTCAATCTAGCAAAGAAAGGTCGAACACAATCAAATGGCTACAAGTTGATGCTAGACAAATTCAGACTGGAAAGATGATATCAATTTTTGACAGGGAGGGTAGTTAACCAGTGGAATAATTTATCAAAGGTCATAGTAGACCGGCAATTTCCAAACCAAGATTGGTGGTTTTCTAAAACACACATTCTAGGAATTGTTTCGGAAAAGTTCTGTGGTCTCTGTTATACAGAAGACCAGACTAGATGATCATAGTAGTCCCTTCTGGCCTTGGAAGCTATGAATCTCCCGTTTTCCATCATGATTTTGACCATAAAGATGAGGGAAGAGAAATACAGAGAATATTGACGGCACTTCTCCTAAACAGAATAGTTTTCAAGGTTGCCCATTAGGTTCAGCAGCTCTTTAAGAGAGTCAACATAAAATGTAATGGGAGCTATGTGCTTGGTTCCCAATGTCCAGAGCTTGAACAAGAGGAAACACTCCAGTCACCAAATAAACCCACTGAACCAAACTTTTATAAAATAGAAGGCAATGAAAGCCGTGAACATGGCAGGACCTGGTGTGCCAGGTGCTGTCTTTAGTCCATAAATGAGTTCACCAGTAGGTACAAACCAGTGAAGACTCAAACAAGTAAGAATACCGTATAGGCTGTTCAGAGGTGCTGAATACCCCCAGTTTCCTTTGAACTGAATGGGAGTGGTCAAAGCTCAGCATCTCTGAACAGCGGACCCATTTTGGGTGGCCACAATGACTTCTGTATTTATAATAGATAAACAATGGCATACACATGTGCAGTGGGGCCCTCCATGATGCATGTGGTGCCTTCTGCACCTGTGGAGGAAGATGGCAGAAGGTTTCAGCTTTTAGCATCAAGCTAAGCAGCTCTGTCTTCACACTTTCTGGGTTGCTGATACGTAATTACCAAGCAGCTAGACACTGCATGGACATTATGCTGTCCATACTTTGTGCTAACTGGTGGGTAGATTGGTTTCCTTACTGTCATTTACAGGGTTTAAAATAGATTGGAACTATGCACATCTCTATAAATAGTTAATTAAAGGTCTGGCATAGCCTTTCCCAACTGCAGTAGTGAAAGGGGAGTATTTGATTTTATTCGAGGCTTGTTTCAGGCAACGTTCTCTTTTTCTGGTGATTAAATATTCTCATATATTAAATTAAACTGTATTTTGTATTCACAGCAGTAACTCAATCTCTAGAATCTGCATTGAAAAGGAAGATGAAATATAAAGAAGATGACATTTCCTGATTCAATTAACTCTAGGAGGCAAAATTTCCATGTTTAAAAAAGCAGGGCAGATTGTTAGCTTATGCATTTCTGCTATTATAGACCCACCAGAGTGAAGATTTAGAATATTCACAGACCAGAAAACAGCAGGCTATATCTCCAGCTGGTGTAAATCCTCATAGCTGTTATGACTTTAAAATAGCCAATTTACATCAGCTGTAGCAGTGTGACCAATGTTAAATGTCCCCAAATTCCACTTCAGGATGCTATTCCTAAAATATATGTCTAGCTACAGGGTAGAAAATTGGAGAAAGGACCACCTAATCACAGCTCAATAACAAGGAAAGTGTAGTACAGTGAATTCTTCCTTCCCAGGCAAATTCTCCTCAATTAATCCACCTGTTTGGGTGGGACTATGGCAAAGTACACACCTGATGGCAGAAAAAAGAAATCCAGCATATTGCAGATTACACACAGCCCTTTTGTAATACTTTGGAGACCTGAACAAATAAAGTTTTATAACAAGTTTCAACACAAGCTGCAGCAGGGTGGATGCAAGTCAGAACATGCCAGCTAGACACCTAAGCTTGCATACAGTATGAGATGCATACCAAGGAGATGAAACTTGTTGATTTTTCAAGCTTGGGAACTCCTGCATATATGTGAGATTTGTCTATTTGCTGTCTGTGACATAGTGCTGCTGCAAACATGCTTAATCAGCCACTGCCATGCCAGCCCCAATCAATGGGGGTAGACTGAGGCTGGTTGAAAAGTTTTATGTCTGCCTGGCAATTGGCAACACCTGCCAGCTTGATAGGCAAGAGTTACAAAGGCTGGAAAGGAGCCAGAAGGAGAGAGGCAGCCAGAGAGAGGGAGGTGGAAGCCCTCTAGCTGGTTACTGACTCAGCGTGTGGTAGGGGAGAAACCTGTAAGGATTGTATATAGCTGGACACTGGTGGTGGGAAAATGCTTAAAGAACAAAGGACACAGGTGCTGCACAGAACTGAAGTCTCCGTGGACTTATTTGGGAGGGCAACTGGGCCCCGAAGAAGAGCGGCCAGCCGTGCACCCTGTGACACTGTCACATACCAACACACTGGATTGTACAAGTAAAACTGCTTTTTCCCAGCTTGGATGTTCAGAGTCATTCCAACTGAGGAAAATTTATAAACCACCAAGGAAAACCGAATCTTTGAGACTGTCTTTTGATCAACACTCCTCTTCTAAAAGCAATGGACTACCTTCCTCACAAGTTATCACAATTTAGGAGTTACTCTTAATACAGATTATACTACTAGAATCCAGGTCAATTAATTACAGAAAACTAGGCCTTCAGCTGGTGTCAATCAGCATAGCTCCATTCCATGACAACTGACCTCAACTGGGGAACTGGCCCATTCTATTTACACTGAGATTATTTTCATTCAGGTAATAAACTTTGCAGATACTTGTAATTATTGCTAACATTCATATATCAGAAAGCAAAACCACAATGTAATTGCATGGTAATTACATATGACCTACCACATTCATGTGTAACAGGCTCAGTGTTACAGCTCAGGTTGTAATAACAACTTGTTTTTTAATAGATGTATAATATTCTTTGGGAATTAGCTCAGCCATCAGATAATTGGCTAGAGACACTTGGAAACTGTTCATGTCTAGTATGACTTGACCGTGAAGAACATCTTATGAATCACCTCTGCATGGGGGGAGGGATAGCTCAGCAGTTTGAGCATTGACCTACTAAACCCAGCATTGTAAACTCAATCCTTGAGGGGGCCATTTAGGGGTCTGGGGTAAAAATCTGCCTGAGGATTGGTCCTGCTTTGTGCAGGGGGTTGGACTAAATGACCTCCTGAGGTCCCTTCCAACCCTGATATTCTATGACTGGATAAACATTTACTATTAGTAGGCACTAAACTGATACCAAAGCAATATGGGACTTGGCTTTAGATGACAGAATAGCTTTCCCTTTCCTTTGATTTATCATTGTATCAGTAGTCTTATTTCTGGTTTCATGCTGGGAAACATACTGCTTTTCAAGCTGTCTTTCCACTTGTTGCATCCTACTTTCTGTTCATTCAGACAACTTTTACTCCCTGAACCTCTTTCCCTTAGCACAGACATTTTAAATCCAACTTTAATGATGTGAAGCAGGAAGAGGAAGAAGAGGATAGAAATAACCTCACAACTGTTACTCTTATGACATTTGGTACCACACACCTCCCTAGTCATCCTATCAGGGCCGCCCAGGGGGGGCAAGAGGGGCAATTTGCCCCAGGCCCCACAGGGGCCCCCATGAGAGTTTTTCAGGACCCCTGGAGCAGGGTCCTTCACTCACTCCGGAGGCCCAGGAAACCTCTCACGGGCCCGGGCCCTCGGAGCTTTTTCTGCTATGGGTCGTCATCGGCAATTTGGCAGCGGGGCGTCCTTCCACTCTGGAACCCGCCACTGAAGTGCCCCGAAGACCCGCGGCGGGGGGTCCTTCCGGCACTTCGGCAGTGGGTCCCGGGGTGGGTCTTTGGCGGCAATTCGGCAGCAGGGGCCCCCCGCTGCCGAAGACCGCAGGCCCCCTGAATCCTCTGGACGGCCCTGCATCCTATGCAGAACAGGGATCCAGTGGCTTGAAGTAGTGTCATCAGGAAACATCTTTTGATGAAAACAAAATCAAGGATAAATCCTATGCCCATTTACTTTTGACATGTTTCTGACTGGGCCAGGAGAGCAGCCTAAGGCAATCAGTTTTAGGAATGTGATGATAGAAATCTGTAAAAATCAGCCAAAAGTGAATCACGCTGAAGACTGCCCATGCGGCATCCCATTTTAAGTATTAATTACAGTCTGACCTTAAGCAGGTGGGATGAAAGGGATGAAGAACACAACAGCTGACCTTATTTTAAAGGGATCTAATGTATTTACAGTAAATATTAACTATATGATCATCCTTTATTTTGCCTTGAGTTAGTTGCCATTTCCTCAGTGAACATTACACTGGGAGTTTATTGTTTACCCTTTCTGAGAAAGAGAGCTGGTTTGGACGGGTCATTGAAATAAATGCTCCAGGGCTTTTACATCCACTTTTTCATTTCCTCTGACCTTTCAACATGTAAATTGATTATTGTACAGAAACCCATTAATTTAGCAAAGCACATTACATTTTTCACTTTCATTATGGGGCACGTTTCTGACTTAGCAATTTTACTGGATGTCCTCTTGCTAACTGCAGAAACCATACCTCACTTATCACAATTAAAGCTAGTACATCTGCATTAATCACTTCTCATAAAAGTGTTCATCTGCAGAGTTCTGCCCTTTAGAATATCACTGACAATACAGCCTGTCTAACAAACTACTCCAGAATGGCAAGGTGGTTTATAGATACCTTTCACTTGACGCTGGTAACAACTTTCTCTATTATCTTTGTTCTACATCCTGCATTTTATTTTTGGCAAATTGAGCTTTTTATGAATCTTTCAGGCCCTGATTCAGGAAAGCATTCCTGTTCAAGAAAGCACTTCAGCATATGCTTAATTTTAAGTCCCAAAACATGATTAATGTTAAGCATGTGCTTAACTGCTTTCCTGAATCAGATCCCTAATTCTTTAGTCCTATGTTATATATTGACCAGAACACAACTAAAAATGTTGACAACCAAACCACTCTCAGTATAAATCATGTATCTGAATATTTATTCATTCTACTCATCCCTTATCCATAGGCTACTGTTTGGCATAAGTTAATCAGTGATCTTAACTTCACTTTTACTTTAACATGCAATTTTAATAACCAAATTACAAATTACTAATGCCCCCCAAGAAGAGGATATATTAACCACCAAAATAACACAAACAACTAAGAAAATCCATATTGCTATTGGATGAATAATGCAAATATGATCCCAAGCGGTCTGCTACAACTTTACACATTTTTATGGATTCTTGAAAACAGTTTCCAGTAATATGGTTATGCCCTGAAGTGTCAGTATGGCATAAATGTGTGGGGTGTTTCTTTAAACAGCTGTAAACTAATTCACTGTTTCACCGCACTTACTGTAGTTATTTGTCCGAGTGCAAAGTGGGTGTAATGTGCTACAAATGAAGAATGATAGAGTTGAACACCAGCTTTGCATTCCTGTAAATGATTACGCAAGATGATGGGCAATGGTGAATCATGCCCAATATCTTAATTTCAGTCAAACATAGATTGTCCAGACTCCAGTTAAACTGAAACTCTTAGTTACCGAAAGGTCAGATAAGTCTCCCAAGGTTGAAGTCTGACCCCTGAGAAGTCCTAAATTCCACAGCAATGGAAAACAGAGCTCTCTGGCCTTGGGGAAATCTGCTTTCTGACTATAACTGAGTGAGCTGGCCTGTATGATCTGGAATCTGCATGCAGAGTTAGGGAAGCAGGCACATGGATTTCAAAGCTTGTTGGGCCTCAATTATCTGAACCCCGGGGACTGTAAAAGTTATCGGAGTCCAATGAAGACTTTTGGATCATCAGATCTGTACTGTATGATATTTCAAATTAAGATGTCTGGAAAAATTAGATTTTATTTTTCTGAAGAATCTATTTATGCTGTATTAGGATATGGATAAATGTATTCACTTAAAAGCCAAGCTGTAACTAGCAAAATACTGGAAAAGATGAAAGGCTGAGTTTATCAAAGGATTAGAGTTGGGTGAATAACAGAAATAATCTTTGGATTTTTTTTAAATGAATTTGTTTTGAATATATTTATTCTCCTGCCATCCTTGCTTTCTGCAATACACTTTACTGGTAGAAATGTTAAAAAAAGGCAAATTCCAGTACTGGTACAGCCAGCATGTCCATCCAATCAAGGCATAGAAACCATATCATGTGACTCTCATGCACAAACACAACCAAACTAAACAGCTCAATACAGTACATTTGTGACCCATCAAAAAAGTAGTTTTTTGAAAAGCTATTAATCAAATACATTTAAATAATTAATACACTTGAGAAAAATGTTTTGTTTATGGGTACTCTGCAAACAAAAAAAAAAGAGGCGAGTGTTTTGAATAAGTTGTTTACTGTGAATTACTGTTCAGCTTTAAAAGAGAGACAATTTAACTTGGGATGGAGCCTAAGGGACTCTGTGAAAGACACTAGACACATTGCAAAATTACTCACCTTTTTAAAGCACATTTGAATAAACAAACCTGAAAATGGTTTTAGGTAATATAGTTATGCTGGCCAGCATAGACGAGAAATAACTATATTAAATGGTCATTGTAAACCATTCTTGAGACTAGATAATCATGACCTGGTCTTGAGCAATTTTCAGCAACCACTTTTTAGAACATTGTGTCTATGCACACCTATGCCTGTGTTACCTGAAACTATTTGCCAGATATGTTCTTGAGAGTAGCTTAAAGACTCTGCTAACTGATTACAGCAGATGAGGCTCAAACACACGGGACCTGGAGCTGTGCCTCTATCGACTTTTTTGGCTAATAACATGTGTTTTGCTTTTTTATTTACTTAAATTAAAATGACAGAGAAGTATAACACAAGGATTCATATGGACAGTGCAAATGCCCTAAGGAAATCTGTTTATAAAGGGTCATTACTCTTGCATTGCAACACTCCCACCGACTTCAGTGAGTGCAGGATTCAGACCCATATGTGCTTTCTGAAGTTAGTAACTGAATATAAAAATGACATAAGAGCTGAAGGGCTTGATCCTGCACCAATTAAATAAATGGGCGCTTTGCTGATGATTTCCATGGGCACAGGAGCAGGTCCAAAGTGCAAAGCACTGAATGCATGACTAAAAAAATGTCTTGTCAAAACCTTTTTTTCCATTTGACTTTTTCATGTCAGCACCATTGTTGATAATTCATTCCACTGGGGAAATTATTATTTGAAGTAAGTGATGTAAATGTGACACTCAATATTTATTTAGTCCAGCTTTGCCCTTTTCATCTTGGGTGGATTTATTGAATAATTAGCAAGTTTCTGAACCTGATTAACAGTATTAATGAGCTGGGTAGCTGGTAAACTACATCCATTTTGACACATTGACCCTTCCAACAATTATCCACAATTCAATATACACATCCATTGGAGACTACCTCTTTTACAGCCCCCAATGCCCTGGATTTGTTACGTCCACTAACAATCATTGGTAGCATCCACTGTCTTTTAGCAGCAATCCTTTCAAAGAGCAGTTGACTATATAAAAATAAGACCTTCCTACTGAAAAGATCTTATTATTTGTATTATGGTAGTACCTCAACTGAAATTTGGGCCCCATTTTGTCAACTGCAGAAACACATATTGAGAGACAGTTCAAAAGAACATAAAGAAATGCTCTCTGAATGTATCACGCTCGTCTTAATTTAGGGCCAGACTATGATACGCTTACTCATGCTGAGTAGTACAGTAACTCCTCGCTTAACGTTGTAGTTATGTTCCTGAAAAATGTGACTTTAAGCGAAACAATGTTAAGTGAATCTAATTTCCCCACAAGAATTAATGTAAATAGGGGGGGTTAGGTTCCAGGGAAATTTTTTTCACGAGACAAAAAACTATATATTATATAGATATACACACAGTATATGTTTTAAAGAAACAATTTAATACTGTTCACAGCTATGATGATTGTGAAGTCTGGTTGAGGTGGTGAAGTTAGAGAGTGGAAAGGGAAGGATATTTCCCAGGCAATGCCTTACTGCTAAATGATGAACTAGCACTCGGCTGAGCCCTCAAGGGTTAACACATTGTTAATGTAGCCTCTCACACAAGGCAGCATGAACACGAGGGTGGGGAGACAGCATAGCAGACAGAGCCAGACACACACCTTGTGTGTGGGGGAGAGAGAGAGATGCACACTGCCCCTTTAAGTAAGCTGACCCACTCTTAATTGCATTGTCTTTTTAAGTGGATCATGAAGTTGAGACAGCAGCTGCTGCCCCAAGCTCTCTCTGTCTCTCTCCATCAGTGTCCCTTCCCTGCTCCATATGGAGAAGGAGTAAGTAGGCTGCAGGAGCAGGGGGGATGGGGGCACCCTGACATTAACCCGCCCCCGCCTTCCCAGCAAGCAGGAGTCTCTGGGAGCACCTCCAAGGCAGAGGGCAGGAGCAGCACACGGTGGTGGGGGGAAGGACAGCTGAACTGCCGATTGCTAGCCTGCTGGGCGACTGCGGCTCACGGAATTTAGGGGAGCGGGGAGCTGATAGAGGGACTGCCGGTCCACTCTGATTCCAAGCCCAAACCAGCTAGCTGCAACTGGCTGCTCTTCCTGCAAGCAGTAGACAAAGCAGGCGGCTGCCAAACAACGTTAGAAGGGAGCATTGCACAACTTTAAATGAGCATGTTCCCTAATTGATCAGCAACATAACAACGAAACAACGTTAACCGGGACAACATTAAGTGAAGAGTTACTGTACCTTACTCCTCAAGTATTCCATTGACTTTAATGGGATATCCATCGTTTAAGAAGCTACACGGATTAGAATAGAACTCATAGGGTAAGGTACTATTCAATGTGAGTGAAGGTATCATAATCTGGCCCATGGTAACTGTAATACATTTTTTGAGGGTTCCTGTTGTTTGTTGTTGTTCCTGTTCTGCTGCAGGGCCAATGCAATTTAAAAAGTGAGCTGGAGTTTATTTCTCCATGTGCAACATCAACAGAATTGTTTATTAAGAGCATGTCTACACTGCAATCAGAGGTATGGTTGTAGCTTTGGTAAATTTACCCATACTAGCTTTAATCTAGCTAAAATTGATAAAAGTAGCAGTGAAGACACAGTGGTAAGGGCTCCAGTGCAGGTTATACAAGCCTGTTTATAATCCTGATTACATATTCCCATTGCTAGCTGGCATCTTCACTGCTATTTTCAGCTTTGTTAGCTAGACTAAAGCTAACATGGGTATGCTGACCTGAGTTGCGATTATTCCTCCACTTGCAGTGCAGACATAGCCTAAGTTTCGAATTTTAACACCAGTGCAAACCCACTGAAGACAACGGTGTGATACAGATGTCTCTGAGGGGAGAATTTGGCTATAAGAATAGTTGTTACTGGTGCTGATGATGATGCATGGGAAGAAAAGAGCCCAGCCAAAGTTGAGTCTGCCAGGCTGGCAATTTGCAAAAATACTTTCAATTTGCAAACTGAACTTGTGTCATCTGGAAATCATTGAGACACAAACATTGAGCGATGATAACGTAGGAGTGGGACCCACAATCCCATTTTCACATAGTCAATTCTCAGATGAGAAATACATTTGAAATCTTGATTGTGATATTACTGCTCCTTTCAAAAGACATTTCACTTGTGGTTTTGCATAGATTTACTGAATGCGTTGGATATAGTCTATGTTTGCATTGTATAGAAGCCTTAGACCCACTCACATCCATCTCCTCAAAAAGACTGGCTTTTGCGGGCCTAATTCTGTTCTCATTCACGCTGGTACAAATCTGGAGTAACTCCACTGCTATCAATGCAGATTTGCAACAGGGCAACTGAGAACAGAATTGGGCTCTGTCATTTGTGGGAAATGCTCTCCTATTTGGCTGAGTTGTGGCTGGCAGGCTCTTAGAGTAGTGATTGGTAGCATCTGTTCACTGACTTTGTTTAGAAGTTTTCTCTCTGTGGTCAAAATTCTGGGCCAAAGACTGCATGCCATTAGGACTATCTAAGAGTTTGCTGGATCAGGCCCTCTGTTAGTAGCTCTTCAATTCTCATTGACTTCCATGGAGATTGAATGAGCAGAGCCCCCAGTAGGACTGGGCCCCTGAGTAATATAGAGTATAGGTCAAGTGCTGGCTGGGAAATAGCAGATACATAAGTCATGTGGAAATATTTTTTAAAATAACCCAGCAACGACAAATTAACAAAGTTGCTTTATCTTAAACCCATTGAGCTCTTAACCCCATAACAGAACTAACTTTTTCCATCACATAGTTAAGTCATTTTCAAGGAGCCCACAACTTCAGGGTCATTTTTGTCTTGCATTTTTCTTTAAAAGAATATATGAACAATATAATTACTGTTACACATTGCTATCTAAACAACATAATAAGAAATTATCCCCTCTTAAAGGAAGGACCTTACCTCATGCTTTAATGGCACTTAATGAAAACAGAGTACTGAAAGCCTCACTGAGGGCTTTCTGCAATACCCACCTTTGCTTTCGTATAATTAAATACACGAGAGATTATGCCTCAAACCTAGGCTCCCAGCACACCATTACTGGGAAATACCAATCTCATTTTAAGACCTGTTTACATGCTTAATAGTGTCTTCCTAGCACTATCCCAGTTGTTTGTAAAGCTCTCTTCCCTTGTAAGAAGTTTATATTCAGAAAAGGTCAGATGTGGACTCTCAAATCCTGTTGACTGCACTGGGATTCAAAGGCGTTCACAATTTGTAGGTTCAGGCCCAAAGGCAGCAAGGCGGCAGTACAATGCAAAGGCACAGCAGGAATGCTAAAAATATCACGGGGACAACACTGGAAAAAAAGAAAGCACAAGTGCTATGTGGTCTCACAAAGATTTCCCAGGGCACAGATCAATTCAGGATCATTCACAGGGACTTTGGCTTGATCTGAAAATATTGCAAGTTGTCTCTTGTGGATGTATTTTCCACCAGGTTTTCTTCTCAGGAATTCCCTGCCATACCAAAGTCAAAGCAGCTGAGACAACAGCAAATATTTAATTATAAATCTCCCATCAAAATGGTGCTATGATGCAGTCTATCTAAATGTCCTGTATATTTCATCCATACAGCTCACTTCATAGAATCGTAAGACTGAAAGGGACCTCGCACTCATGGCAGGACTAAGTATTATCTTAGACCAGGGGTTGGCTACCTGCGGCATGCATGCCAAAGGCAGCACGTGGGCTGATTTTTAGTGGCACGCTGCTGCCAGCCGGGGTCCTGGCCTCTGGCCCCACTCAGCCTGCTGCCGGCCTGGATTATGGAATCCCAGACCAGTAGTGGGATGAGCCGCCCAGCCTGCTGCCAGTCTGGGGTTTCGGCCGCCGGTTCCTTGCCAGCCCCGTTCAGCCTGCTTGGATGGCCAGAACCCGGGCCAGCATCGGGCTGAGCGGGGCCAGCGGACGGAACCCCAGACCGGCAGCAGGCTGAGTGGCTCAGCCTGCTGCCGGTCTGGGGTTCCGTCTGCTGCCCACATTGCTGGTCTGGCATGTGAAACCCTTTACTGGCACACAAAACCTTAAATTAATGAAGAGTTGGCACACCACTTCTCAAAGGTTGCCGACCCCTGTCTTAGACCATCCCAGACAGGGGTTAGTCTAATGTGCTCTTAAAAATCTTCAAGATGGAGACTCCACAACCTTTCTAGGCAATTTATTCCAGTGCTTAACCACCCTGACAGTTAGGAAGTTTTTCCTAACATTCAACCTAAACCGCCCTTGCTGCAATTTAAGCCCATTGCTTGTCCTATCCTCTGAGGTTAAGAATAATTCTTCTCCCTCCTCCTTGTAACAACCTTTTATGTACTTACAAACTGTTTTCATGTCCACTCTCAGTCTTCTCTTCTCCAGATTAAACAAACCCAATTTTTTCAATCTTTCCTCATAGGTCATGTTTTCTAGACTTTTAATCATTTTTATTGCTGTTCTCTGAACTTTCTCCAACTTGTCCTCATCTTTCCTGAAATGTGGTGCCCAGAACTGGACACAATATGCCAGTTGAGGCCTAATCAGCGCGGAGTAGAGGATAAGAATTATTTCTCATGCTTTACTTACAATTCTCCTGCTAATAAACCCAGAATCATGTTTGTTTGTTTGTTTTTGGGTGTTTTTGGGTGTTACACTGTTCACTCATATTTAGCTTGTGATCCACTATGGCTCCCAGACCACTTTCCACAGTACTCCTTCCTAGGCAGTCATTTCCCATTTTGTATATGAGCAACTGATTTTTCCTTCCTAAAGGGAGTACTTTGCATTTGTCCTTATTGAATTTCACCCTATCAACTTCAGATGATTTCTCCATTAATGATGAGTTATTTCATAGATTTCGTGGCCAGAAGAGACCACTATGATCACCTCTCGACCTTCTTGTTTTTCATTATTATTTATATTGCAGTAGTGCCTAGAAGCCCCAGTCATGAATCAGGGCCCCATTGTGCTAGGTGCTGTACAAACAGAACAAAAACATGGCCCCTGCCCCAAGGAGCATATAGTCTAAGTATAGTCTGACCTCCTGCAGAACATAGGCCATAGAATTTCAACTAATAGTTTCTATATCAAGCCAAATAAATTGTGGTTGAACTAGAGTAACTCATTTAGAAAGACATTTAACCTTTGTTTGAGAGATTCCGGGTGACAGAGAATCCACCATGTCTCCTGGTAAGCTGTTCCAATGGTGGTGAGAATTCCAGTCTCTTGCTTTCTTGTCTCCTCTTTCATATCCAAACAGGCAATCTAAACATCAAGGGTCTTAGCAGGGAGGGTTGGATAAGCCAGGCCAAATATATTTGAAAGAAGTGCATCTATTTTTGAAAAGATCCTTGTAAGTCCCTGGTCTGGCGTCTCAGATTTCTGGACTCTGTTGTATACAAGCACCCCTTGTAAAGTAGTAGTTTATGTCTGGCACGCCAACTACACTTACTTTGAAGTGGTGACCATCCATCAGATTCAAATAGAGATTAACACGTATATATTTTTCATAAGCGTCACTTAAGCATCACGTTTTCCCATCCCAGTGGCTAAAGGACCACACTGCAGTTGTTTCAGTTACAGATTTAAAATGACATTTTGTAGGGGAGAAAGGCAGTTTTTCCCTACAATCTGCAAAGCACATTTAGGGTGGAATTCATCCTTTATTACCCAAATCCGGAGGAACCGGGCTCTGTGCATGGAATTCTGCAGGGATCGGGGGGCTGGCATCCTCAGCCCCACTACAGGCCCTCTGCAGCATATTGGCACTTGCTCTGTTCCAGTGTTTTGAGGCTGCTGCATGGATCTACATAAACTTGGATGTACTGGCCCCACTCCGTGCCCACTGAATCACTCCTTCCACACCAGCCTATTCAGAGCAGATCCAAAGCTCACCTATACAGCAGTCAGAGCTAGGGGAAAATTCCCTCTGTGGTGATTTCTCCCCCTACTCCCCAGGGAGGGCCAAAAGGAGATTTCCAGGTATAGCTCGCACACACACTTGACTTTGCTGAGAGCACAGCAAGTTTTCTAGATATCCAAATAGTTACTACAATAGCACTATTGCTGTCTGCTCAGTTACTCCAGGAGAGCATCCTGTGAGCGTGCATCCTTGTGCACCTGCTGTCAGACTGCTACTTTCATGGAGCTGGACGAGATAAGTCATTGTGTTACTTATCAACCATAAGCAAAAGCCTGGGAGGATCACAGAAATAATGCAATTATAATGCACTGCACATTTTGCTGCCGAATTCATTTAGATGAGAAAGGAAGGTCCTCAAGTGACTTAAATATGCTCTGCACAGATTACAAACTCTCTTGTTAACAGTATCCAATATATTTCAATGGTTATCTGGAAACATCCAATACCTAGGGCCTGGATCAGGTTCTCACTTACACCACTCTTTTACTGGGGTAACTCTATAGGCTTCAGTGGAGTTATTTCTGACTGACACCAATGTAAGCAAGAGCAGAAAGCTGGCAATACAACGCCTTAAAAAAAAACCATAAAGCTGAAAGCAATGCTGGATTTAGTGGGAGGAGCTTTGATATCACTTTAAAGATTAGAGTCGAGCTATACTGGCCCAGGATTTTTATATAATTAAATGGAAGGATTTAAGCAAAAAAACTGAATAGTATCAATTTTTGCAATCATACAAACCCTACACCTTGGAATCTTTGGGTGTAGAGACCACAGAGCTTCCCTATGCAAGCAGTTGAGGCTTATCTGGGAGGAATCCCTGGCTCATGCAGCATAGCATGTTCTATGTCACCCATGCCACTTCCCCAATCAGAGGGGTACATGCCAGTGGAGGCAGAGAGTGTGGCTGGAGCGTGTTGTGCTCCTGCAATCCCCAAGAGGCCTGTACGGGCCACTGTAGCAGGTCATAATTTATGCCATGGGACAGATTAGCCTCCATCACCTCCAGGGGCTAGGAAAAATGCAAAGGGGGTTTGAAAAATTATCTTTGCCTCCCGAACTTCCTCAGCAGTGCTGAGCAGAGCCTTGGCCCAGCCAAGGATCCGGTCCTGACCCGTTCAGCTATACTCTGGCTGAAAGGAAGCAAAACACAATGCAGACAGTTACAGAATTCCTTTATCACAGCATAAGAGCAGCTAGACAATGCTTTTCAATACAGATCACAGCCATTTATCAGAAAGAGATATGAGCTCACAGGAAACTCTTCCATTATCTCCATAGTGAAGAGGAAGCAGTAGGGGGAACTGGTGAAAGATGACAGACAGTTTGAAGTGGAGTCACATTACAGCCACCGAGTGGGTTGCCTGCCTAATCTTTTTTCTATTGCATGAAAAGGACATTAAGATTACAAAATAGGGGACAGTTATGGCTGCTGCACTATCACTTTTAGCAGGAACAAAGCACATCAAATGAATATAACAACAGTGATCTAAGGCTAGATCCTGCACTGCTGTAAACTGGAATAGCTCCAAGAACTCCAATAGAGCGACGCTGATTTACACCAGCTGAGGATCGAGCCATTACAGTTGCACTCAAATAATTTGGACCAAAAGGGAACCATACCAAAAAGATCTATAATGTTTTAATAGGGGCAGAGGAGGGCGAAGCTGACAGTTCATTCTGCGGACAATTTGGTCTATATTACAAAAGCAGACTATAGAAATGCTGTTGTTTAACAGTTCCAAACTCAGCACAATTTAGAGTTTATATATACACAGTACACACACACACATACATACACGTATGTATCTACTTATGGGCATAAAGACTAAAAAAATGACGTGATGGAGAGAAAAGGGAAGGAAAAAAAGAATAAATAACCCTGGTGTGAGGCAGTCCCCACAGACTATAATCGTATTCAGAGTGGCAGAGGGTCTGTCCGAGCCCGTGGGAACATAGGATTAAGCGCTAACATTGCATGGCTGTGTACATACCGTCTACTCTGCATACATATGGCATAAACACAGACCTCTACTACCTGCGCTAAAAGAATCTCCCTTAATTATTTATCATTCCCATCGCAGTAGTTAGTGGCAAGTACAGAATTCATGCATCCTGAGTACTAGTCCAGTGCTCTGTCTACTCTGACATATCGTATGCCTCTAAATATTGTTCTTACAAAAAAAAATATTGTTCTCTCAAAAAAAACCCCCAAAGAACTTGGTCCCAGTGATAGTGCTAGTCACTGTACAAGTATACAATAAATAGGGGTTATAATAGCCTCCAATACCTAAACAGGCCTGATTCCTTTCAACAGAGGGCAGCAGTAGACATACACACCAAAGAAGTGGCGAGTCCATTACGCTAATAGCTTGGGTGAAGCCAGAGAAAGCTGAACAAGAAGATACTTTAATTTTAACTTCATCCTCTAGATTCTCAGGAAGAATAATAATGCAGTCGACTCTTATCCTTAAGGAAAGCTCTGGATATACTGTAGCATGTATTGTAACAATAATGGCAGTGTTTTGCACTAATAGGCCCTTTCCTCTGAGGCTGGCAATGTGCTTTTACAGACACTAATGATGGGATTTAGGTACGTATTATTGCTATAATATCCATTTTACAGATTGATAAACTGCGGCAATGAGGGATTAAGAATGAGATTTCCAAAAATGCCCCACTGTTCCCCTACTCTGCTCCAACTGATTTAAAGGAAGCAGAGTTAGGCCAACACTGAGCACTTTTGAAAACCCCATTTTATGGGTCCAGACTCAACTGCATGTAAGAGGCAGATCAAGGAACTTAAGGGACTCCTTTACTCCTTGCATGGGCCACCCACATTGCCAGAACCTGCAAGGAGGGAGAGCAGCACCCCCAGCCTGACACTGCTACTCTCATCCTCAAAAAGACAGGTGGGGAATATGCAAGATGGAGCAAGGGCTGGGTAGAACATAGCTCCATCCTTCAACTGCCAGCCTGTGACAGGAGCCAGTGCAGAGGGGAAAGTTACCTTAACCAGCAAACAAACTGCAACAGATCACTTCCCCCCTGAAGCATAGAGGAAGCAGCAGAGACCAGAGTCACTCTGTTATGCACTGAGCCTTAGTGAGCTGGATTGTAGGGTTACAAACCAGCTACAAATAACTTGCTTGAAGTCAGTGGCTTTGAGCAGTTCTGACTCTCAGTACCCTGCTCTGACTATCAGACTACACCCCATGTAACATAATGACACATATACAATGTCTAGAAAATATCATCATCACGAGTCAGCAGCAAAGATGATCTTTCTTTGTGAAGATCCAAGATTTGAATATGCAAAGTGAATATGGAAATGAGCACAAATAATTCTTTTTAAAATGCCTGGTGTTGAGAGAAGGAAAGAAGCTTGGTAAGCAAATGTAAAGTAGTATTTCTAATGGGGAGAGTGCAATACAGGGAGTGTGGCAAAGTAATTTGTTTACAGTTTGGAAAGTGAAAATGCATTGCTCAGCCATGACCTTGGCTATCTTGACATTTTAGTGAAATGTGGTAAGACAGGTCCAGAAATGCAGCCTTGAAATGACAGTAACAGTAAGTATATATGTGAATTAAATAGAACAGAGGTGTCTCTAACTCAACAAGTGGAATCCATTAGCTTCTGTAAACATTATTTTCGTCACCAGCCACTCAACATAATTATTCAACAAACCAATCAGCTGATCCCAGTACCACCAGTAACACAGTAAAATGCATCTCCAAAAGGACAGCATTGTAGTCATCCAAATGCCCTGTCTTTTCTTCTCCATTAATCACAACACATCTTCCAAAATGTCATAATTTATGTTACTCACCCCCCCGAGCAACGTAAATTACATCAACATAAGTGCTCATGTGCACAGTGCTATGTTGGCAGGACAGCTTCTCCCACCAACATAGCTTCTGCCGTTCGCAGAGGTGATTTTATTATGGCGACGGGAGGGCTCTTCACCAGACATGCTGCAGCGCTGTATGGGTAGAAGTGACCTAAGAATGATCTACATACAGTTTTTGTAGCTGTATAACTATGTTGGTTAGGGGTGTGATTTTTGACCAAATGTAGTTATATCATTACAACCCCGAGTATGGATATAGTTACGCTGATACAATGGTACCTTATACCGGTAGAGCTTATTCCCTTTTCCCATACAGGAATAAGCTATACCACTATAAGAACATTTATTGTGGTATAACTGCATCCACATTAGGGGGGTTGTCCTTGTTAACTCCAACTTTAAAGTTAAAGCAGTAAACTTTGTGTGTACACAAGGTGTGGGCTTATTCTAGGTCTGATTCTGTTTTCCTTGAAGTCATTGGCAAAACTCCCAGTGATATGAGTGGGGGCAGCTCATAGATTTAGGGAAGAACCAGGGCAAAGTGAGAGTGGAACAGACTGAGATTTTTGTCTGAGTAAAAAAATCCCAGAATCAGGCGTAAGCTACTTAAAATATAAATAACCTCTCTAACCCATATCGACATGGAAATTTACCCAAATTATTTAGAAGCAGAGGGCAATCACAAGGCCAACCATCTATAACATATTAGCTTAACGACAGTATCAATTAATGAAGCTAATTACAACATATAGCTGCTAGGATATTTATAAATCCCTCATACGCAGTATCTGCCAGTCAAGTTTTCAAACCCAACATTAGAAATGTTCAAAGAACCTGGCTTATTACCATGGTGCTACATCTGATTTTAAAAGGGAAGGAATGGAAGTAAAGAAAGGAAGGGTGGGTGAGAAAAAATAACTGAAGATAAAAAAATATGGGGGGTGTGATAAATGAAGGGGGGGGGGAACTCCCTTTGATGGACACCCAGCCAGTCAGTTAGCTGTAAAATCCCTCTTGGTGTAACTGTTCTCTGCTTGTTTTACCTGTAAAGAGTTAAAAAAAGTCCCCCAGGCAAAGAAAAGGGCACCTGACCAAAAGAGCCAATGGGAAGACTAGAACTTTTTAAAATTGGGACAGAAACTTTCCCTTTGTCTGCTGTCTCTCTGGGCTGCAGGGACACGGAGCAGCAATGCTATAAGCAGCAATGCCGTGTAAGGTTTGAACCAAGTATGAAAAATTATCTTCCGTACCTAGAAGGAATCATTTGGATAGGGAACGTTTAGATAAACGTGATCAGGTTTATTTCTTTATTTTGGCTTGTGGATCTCCTATGTGCTAACCCAAGATGCTTTTGTTTGCTTGTAACCTTTAAGCTAAACCCCCAAAAAAGCTATTTTGGGTGCTTAATTTTTGGAATTGCTCTTTTAAAATCTAGCAAAAGCCTAAATTCCAGATTATTTTCTTCCCTTTTGTTTTTAATAAAATTTACCATTTTTAGGAACAGGATTGGATTTTTGATGTCATAGACTATCAGGGTTGGAAGGGACCTCAGGAGGTCAGCTAGTCTAAACCCCTGCACAAAGCAGGACCAAGAGGTTTGTGTATGCTGTTTGATTAGCTGGTAGCAACAACTAATTTCCTTTGTTTTCTTTCTCAGCTCTTCCCTGGGGAGTGAGGTGAGTGAAAGTTGGCTTGAGGGTACCATACAGGGAGGAATTCCCAAGTGTTCCTTCATGGGTCCAAGGGGTTTTTTGCATCTGGGTGGTGGCTGTGTTTACCAAGCCAAGGTCAGAGAAAAGCTGTAACCTTGGGAGTTTAATACAAGCCTGGAGTGACAAGTATTATTTTTTAGAATCCTTGCGGGCCTCTACCTTCTGCACTCGGAGTGCCAGAGTGGGGATTCAGTCCTGACAGGGGGTGAGAGGGAAAGAAGAAAAGATAAAAGGAAAAGAAGAAAATAGAAAGGAATGAAGGACTGAAGAAAGAAACCTGTCAATTGATCTACACTGAGAAAAGGTGCAAGTGCCATTTGCCAAGCAGCTTGGAAAACATCTTCTAAAGGACGGTTTTCCAAGGATCAAGCGGGTCAGACAGTTATAGTGCATAACGTGCACAGATCTCAGGAGCAAACACTAATGCCACAGCTTTCAACATAGACCCACTAATGTATTATTATTATATCTTCAAAAATAGTAAAATAGATATTATTCATTATCTCCCTTAGCAATATATATACAGATCCCTTCAGAAAGCATGTGTTTTTACATCTCACCCTGCTCTTAACGCATCAGACACTGGAAGTGGTTCAAATTTCCCCCTGCCTGGGGTTTCCCTTTATCACTAACTTACGTTTACATTTTATTTTTGTTACTTAAGCTTTTGTTTGAATGTGGTTGTTCCTAAGATTTTCCCTGTAGAGCATGTTCCCTCTACCTCAGAGATAGGCTTGAATGTTGGAACTAAGAGAACTTACCTGAACTGATATCAGAGTAAAACAGCAAAAATAATCCTGCATCTCCATGGAGGATTCTAGCAACTGCCTCCGCAATTACACGACCACATCTACAATCAGCCAAAAGGCCTTATTATCAATTATTATTTTGGTTTATTCTTCTTTGTATGGTGGGTGGATGATGTATTTGTATTGCTGGCTCTTCTGTAAATATCTGCTGGCTTCTCCAGTTGTCATACACCAGCCTATTTGCTCTTGCATCATAGCAAGGTTAGACTGAGACACCTGGCATCATGTGATTGGACACAATCTGATCAGAAAAGGTTTGAAAAACTCCCACTTGTTGCACAGATTTCTCATGAATAACTGCTGTTCAAAACTAGGGGAGAGTAAGATAATAACTGTAATAATAAATAAATAAAGCTAGCATTCCTATGATATTTTATATCTTCAAAGCACTGTGCAAACAAGTAGTAAAGTGAGCATATAAACATCATCCCATATGCTTGTCAGTACATGGTTTGATGAAACCATAGTACCTGTTGAGACAAGAAGATCTTTGCTGAAATTTCTGATTTGATGAATCTCAGAGACTCTTGCCTGGGGATGCTGCTGAAATCCATGTGGGAGGCTCTATTCACATGGAAAGCTGCATGAAAGAACACCTCCTAGAGTCTAATGACTGCCCCTTGACAGGAAACTATACAAACACGCATGATCCTTAGTCTAGGGGGTTCAGAGCCTATACCTATTCACTCAACAACAGAGTACAGAAGAGGGCATGTGAAGACTCTGGGTATGTCTACACTGCAACCAGAGGGGTGAGTGCAGCACTTGTAGACATATCCAAGCTAGCTTTGATCTACCTAGCTGAAATAACAATAGCAGTGAAGCTGTGATGGTGCAGGAGACTGCACAGGCTAGATGCTTGAGCACATATCCAGACTCCTGGGTGGGCTTGTACCTCCCATGTGGTCACCTGTGCTACTGCACTGCAGTCACACCTTTGCCTGCACTGCAGACCTACCCTCAGACATTTGCAAATTATTACCACGCTTGCACTTGGTTATTAATAAATTATGTAGTTGTCCAAGGTTCAGAAAATAAAAAGGCACAATCCCTATCCATACTTGAAGTAGTTAGACTCACATTGCGTGGCTGGCAACCACAGAGGCAACACAATCAAGAGCTAGACAGAACTTAATTTGCAGCCAGACTCTGGTCTGCCCCATGTATATAACGGAATATATAAACCCCTCACTCGGATGGAAGGGGTTAAGGAGCTGCTTTGGGCTGGAACAGCCTTGCCCCTCCACACAGGCAAAACATGGCAGGACTGAAGGAGGGGTTAAAAGAGAGGGAACTCCTCTCAAACCTGGGCAACCCGAGGAAGGGAACAGGCTGTTGAGCCTCTCCAGCCCTGAAGAGAAGAGTGACAGACTGCAGAGCCCCTCTTAGTGGATACCTGGTGCAGGACTCCTGAGCAGAGGGGGAAAGAGGACTGACTTATAGTGGAACCTCAGTGGCCTCGGAAGTAGACAGTGATATTCCCAGGGTTTTTCCTGCAGGTTTTTTCTTTTCCTTTCTTTTGTTTCACCCCATTTACTTACTGTGGATTGTTCTGTGATTTTGCAGGGGACCCCGAGAACGGACAAGACTCCAGAGGCCTCAGTCGGAGGATGGAGCGCCAGCCCTCTACAATACCTGCTAGGGTGGGGATACTTGGACTCACATGTGTTTACTCCCCATGTAACTCCTAGAGGGGGCATTCTATTATCATGGACAGCTTTGCAACAAAGCACAATGAGGATTTCTCACCACTGCAGCCCATGCTAGCACTCCTTGGGACATCAGCTACTCTCATGTGGGAAGGAACAGAGATAATTCCGTGCAGTGGACACGCTCCCCTAGAGTGTCAGGAAACCCCTGTGGACCCTGTTTAATGACATTAGGCAATAGAGGCTCTCTTTAGTCTGGGAACTAGAAAGCCAGAAAGCACTACAGGGTCCTGTCTGTGTCCAGCGGCCTCAATAGAGAATTCTCTTTTATATTCATTCCAACAGATTTCTGTCACTCCTCTACCATGATGGACCCTACAGATGGGAGTACTGCACAGAAGGGACTTCTGGATTGGGAGTCAAAGTATACCACCACTAGCCAGCTCGTCTGGTAGGCTCATCTTTTCACCCAGCCCTCAGGTTGCTTCAGACCCCTGCTGGTGGGTCCCTAGAAAGCCAAATCTCTACCTGGGACAGACCCATATAAAATGTTTCTCCCCTCCTTGACCTATTTCTCCAGGAGAGGAGACTGGGTCTACTCTTTTGCCTTCTGCTGACCTAAGTTGCATGAAAGGTGAAGGGAGAAAAGAGGTGAAGGTGCTACTCATTGCAATATCACTCCTTAGACTAGTTGTCTTCTCCATCACACACTCACTATATCCTCAGCTTGTACAAGCCATTTGTTGATGTGCAGAGTTAGCATTATGTCAATCTAGGACAACGACAACCTGTACTGCAGCAAGAACTGCATCAGGTGACCATCAAGGCCACTGAAATCTACCAGTGCTCACGTGCTTAATGTTAAGCAAATGCACAAGTGTTTGCAGGATCAAGGCCATAGTCTCCCATTCCCAAATCGCGTTGCTCTGTCTGAGTTTATGAATCTTATAAAGATGGAGTGAAGAATGTAGTGATGTCAGAGCAGGGAAATATGGGCCTACTGACATGTGAAAGGAAAGGGGCTGACAGCATTTTTGGTCTTATCCACAGGGCCGGATTTACACCTTATGTGCCCCTAGGCACAGCATCTTCCGCACCCAGCTGCCTATAGCTGACCATCATGTTGCACACACTTTTAGAGAGGTAAGGCGCCCCTAGAACGCCGGCGCCCCTAGGCACATGCCTACTGTGTCTAATTGGAAATCCAGCCCTGCTTATCCATGAAGAATTAGGCCTTGATCCTGCAGTGGATAATGTGTGCATGGATTGCTGTGCCCGAGCAGAGCCCCACTGGCTTTACTGCAGCTCCAGGCTGGTACAGCACTATAACCCACATGCTACCAGTTGCAGGATTGGGACCCCCACAGCTCAATACAATTACTAAATCAAGGCAGGATTTTACAGTTCAACTAAAAATGCATGTAGCCATTTTTTGAATAACAATCAAGAAAATTTCATCCTGTACCATCCTGTATAGTTCTAAACTATAAGTATATCCAGAAATCTCACATTGATGTAGATAGCTGAAGTGTTTTGACAGCACAAAGGAGAAATTTAAGGCCAGATCCTCAGCTGGTGTAGCTACACCAATTTGTACCATCTGGAGATATGGCCCTTAGATAATAAGATGAAATTGATGTAGAAGTGGGTTGGTTTGTTTCAATTTGGCTTTCTCCACTCTTTCCTTGACAGACACACAAGAGACAGGTGGGAATTTTCAGTTCAGGGACATTGGCCCCACCACTCCCTGGGGCCATTCTCGAAGGTAAAGAAACAGAGCCAGCCCATAACTAAGCCACAAAAATACCACTCAGGTAACTGCAAAGTTGCTAAAACAATCCAACCAGTGTGCTGCAGCAGTGAGCTGTGGTAGGTACGGCAAGTAGAACAAAACAAACAAAATTCTTCTCACAATTTGGCAACCTGAGTTATTTCTCTTGGAGCCTATAGAGCATGAGAACTGTGAGGCAAAGCAGAGTGATTGTTGCACCCCCAACAACAAGAAGATGGAGATCTTGTTATTAACATACTAGACAAGGAGCCTTGGTTTAATTCTTGGGTGTGCCATAGACTTCCTGCGTAACCTTGGACACTGTTTCTCTCTGCCTCAGTTCCCCAGGAATATGGGGATAACAACACTTTTCTCCCAGCCTTTGTCCATCTTGCCTATTGAGTTTGTAAGCTCTTCAAGGCAAGGATTGTCTCTTATTATGTGCATGTACAATATGTAGCATGATAGGGACCAAATCTTGGATGGGGCCTGTAGGTGCTACTATAAGGTCAATAATAAAATAATAATAATAATAATAAAAATTGCCACTTCTGAACAGCCATGAAATTTCAATGGGAGTTTTCCCTGAGTAAGATCTGTTGCAAATTAGCAGTATTTGGCCCATTTAATTACTATTATTAATCTGCTCCTTTTTTCAAATATAAACTAAGCCTCTTTTCAAATGACTTTGTACCCTGTATTCTGATTCTTCACTCCACAAATCTGTGTGCAAGTCATTCCCCCGGTGGCACAGGACTCATCACCAGCAAGCAGCCCTGTCACTCAGGTTCCATGCAGATATCATAAAACTGTTTGACTAGCTTTAATTTCTAAGACTCAGTCATGCTACTCCTGTTCCCACAAGTGGTGCTTACACCCACAGGATAGTTATGCCAATGCTCACAGGAGTAAGGGCTGCACAAAGCTCCTGGGCTCTGGGCAGCTCCAGGTATGAAATTTCTCATGGATGAATGACAGTTCATTCTCCTCCAATCTCCTCCACAAGCAGTAGCAGAGCTGAGACAAAGGGGCTCACCCACCCTCTTCTCTCCCCACCTCAAGCCCTAGGAGCAAATGGGCTCAGCAGGCTCCTTGTTATTCCCCAGAAGTAACAGATGGGAGAGCCCCCTCCTCACACACACAGGAACCCCATTTCCAGGGAAGGTGAGGGAAGCAGCTGGAGGAGATGCTTGGGGAAACTCAAGTTGTTGATGAGAAATTCCAGAGTCAGCTGCATGAGTGGTGGGATGCTGTACTGCTAGGGAGATGGGATGCCTGGTCGGTCCTGGGGTAACTCTGAGTGTGTGTGGGGGAGTGTAAGGGGTGCTTGAGAAGCTGAGTGCATGTGTGGTGAGATGGCTGGAGGATTTTGGTGCAGCTTGCTGGGTTGGGTGCCTGGGAGATTATGGGGCTGAAGCATGTTTTTTCTACTCACCTTCTATCCTGTCTGCTCTTTCCTGATGCCCACCTGCAACTCCCTGATGGCTGTTAAGTCACCAAGTGGAGCAGTGGGAGAGGAGGCAGATAGGCCATCTGGTTTTGCTGCTCAGCAGTGGTCCCAGGAATCCAGAGGAATCACTGATGGCGAATGCCTGCTGACTTTCTTTAGGCCTGCTCAGTGCAAGAGAATCCATATGGGTTTCCAGGCACAAGTGTCACATGAGATGATTTTCTTAAGTTCTGAGCTCCCACAACTCCACTTTAACCAGGGGGTGCTCGGCCTCTAGGAAAATCAGTCTCCAAGTGCTTATTGAGGATATTCAGGGTTTGTTGTTCTTCTTTCAGAATAACCAAAAACAAGCAGTTCTTTAGTCAGGAGTTCCTGTGAAAAAGTGATGAATTTTTGGTTGGCTGAATGCAGAGGCATCTCTAGGAGTCCCTTGCCTGCCCTTAATCAGATCAATATATGTCAGCCCCTAGCAGCCTGCAGTCACTCTCACAAACGGTTTGGGAATGTTCTGCTGACCTAGGCAACCACGAGTCCTGTCTTTATGACACATCTGGCCCTGGCTAGGTGTGATACAATGATTTCTAATCTGAAAAGGAGAACTAGGGGAGCCTTATTAGCAAAGGATGACACCCACCTCAGCTGTCTCAGACATAATAAAATGAGAAGAAATCCTCCAACGTTAGGTTTATGGAAGAATACAGCCTTTGCTAGTTAGATGTGCTTCCTTTCCCACACAAAATGGTTCAGGGTTAAAACCAAAATTGAAACCAACTTCTGATGAGTCTGTACGTGGGTGCAGTCTCCCGGTTTATAACATTAGATTAGACTTCTGACTTTGAGTCAGTGGTGGTTTGCTTGGATCCAGTCCATATAGATTAAATTTTAACACTGATCTTGGAGACTCTTTACGTATAGAATATTATTATTACTATTAATTTTATTTCTTAGTTTGATTAGGGCCTGTTTCGGTAGAGTACCATTGTACCAGCTTCTTTTATTCTACAAGGGATTTCTGCATTCCCCTGCCATATGCATGTTTACATTGGATGTTTTTCTTTGTATGTTTTGTTACATTGCTTGCCATTCCAAAAATTAAGAAACAACTTGATCAAGGGCTTGATCCAAAGTCCTTCAAAGTAATCTTTTCATTGATTTAATCGAATCAAGCCCCTCCCAAAAAGAAAAAGTGAAAATGACTAATGTTAAATACTGACTTTACTAATATAAAATACTGATTTAGAGAAACACATAGAAGCACTGTGCATTTTTGGCTTATAAATTACTCAATCAGCAAACAGGTCTTCAAGTAGACTGACCTGACTGCAGGTCAGTACGCCTTTTAGAAATTTAGGACAAGAAAACAACTGAGTTTCAAACTTTGATTTATGCAACCCAATATGGCTCCTTTTCTTGTACTTCTAGACTCAATGCCAGTGAACATACTTTCAAAGGCACATTGACCACTGTAAGAAAAAAGAGAAGACACCACCATACAATGGTTCAAATTTGCTGATTCTTGAGCCCAAACCCAGTTCAGTAACATCAGCAGTTTCGGGCTCAGTCCTGCACAGTCTTTCCTCATGTGCGTAGTCTCACAGTAGTCAATAGGACTACTTGCATCAATAAAGACTGTTTACACCAATAAGGGTTTGCAGGATTGGGCCCATGAACCTTAAGTTTTCAGTTAGTACAGTCTCAATGGTGCAGTTTTAGCTTTTAAAATAAGTGACTCTTCTAAATGCCGTGAAATATCCTTTTGAAATACCACAAAGGCAAAAGTGACTCAAGCTTTGAATTTTTTGGTGACCACAGCACCACATGCATACAAACAAAAAGAACCTGAATTCAACCCTGCTCTTCTATTGATTGAGAAGCAAGCAGACTTGGGCATAGCTGCTTTGCGCTGTAACCCTTGCTGCATCTTACTGCTGCTTCCAAACTCTCCATTAACTGCACACATTCAGGACTCCACATTCTATAATGACAAAGGAACCAGCAGCTCAACAGTTAGCTAGACCTTCTTGTACTATTCTCAGCCCAAAGTTGGATTAAAAAAAACAAACCAACTTTACTGGGCTATTTTTAAAATTGCTTCTTGTAAGGACACTTACACTTTATAACCAGGGTCCCGCTTACCCTACCATTCCACCAAAAAGTTGTCTCAGATTTCACCCCCTTCTGCAGAACTGTGTTTCAGAAACCAAGCTTTCATTTTTCAAAAAAATATGGGCCTTTATCTGCAATCATTTGGGACAACCTGCATAACACACTTGGTGACTTTGCTACTTGTGAATAGCGCAGCCATTCTAGTCTCACGCTGCTAATCACCACCATGAGTTTCATATCTAATCTATCTATCAGATGACTCCGCAGTTTATTATTATATATGATACCACTTCGTATTTGATATATAGCTTCACACAGACAACTTGGGGTGCAATACTGACCCCACTGAAATCAATTGGAGTTTTGGCATTGACTTCAGTGGAGCCAGAATTTCACCCTTGCAGTCTAGTTCCTGTGGATGGAATTAATTAATTATTAGGGGCCTGATTCTCCTCTCACATCAGTTTTACAACAGTCTACCTCCATTGGCTTCACTGGAGTTACTCCTGATTTTGCACTGGGGACAATGAGTTCAGAATCAGGATCTAGAAGTATTATAATACATTTCCAGCCACTGAGATTACTATTCATTGCACTGTGCTGTGCCACTATGGATGTATAATAAAAATAATAATGAAAAGAAGGATCAGTGAAAAGAAGCTGAATGCTACATATGGAAAACCTTGCTGCTTCATGTCTGAAGAAATAACATGAGTGAGACCAGGCAGCTTGGCAATATATCATCCTTTCATTATTATGCTAAACCTGGATGCTCAGGGTCCTACATGCGTCTAAAAATTAATTTCTTCCAAATATTACCCTTTCCTCACTTATAAATGAATATGGCTATGAAAGCAGGATATGCACAATAGTGAACCATGCTTGCTGCTTGGCACAGAGTGCATTTTTGACTAGGCTTTGCAATATACAGGTAAAGTTGTCTGTTAAGAATTTAGCCTATGTCAAAAAAGGAAACTTTCTAAATCAGAGTGATCTCAATTGCTAACTACATTAAAAACAGTGCCCATCATATAACCACACCTGATACAACAATGGTAGCACAGCTCCACAATTGCAATTCTTAACAAGCACGATCATTCAGTTCTGTGCTAATTTATGTTGTCATGAATTAGTTCATAACACTGACATTCTCCCCACTATGTATTAATGCATGCAACAAATTTCCATTTCATTACATAGCCAATCTGTCAGAAGTGCCATAGCCTACTAGCCTTCAAAGGAACTCCATTGCACAGACACAGAGAAACACTGTGGTAACAGGAGAAAGAAGTAATGATAATGACAGGTATATTGCGCAATTAGTGTATTAGTATCAGACTAGAGAGGTGCAGGTTTGGTGATGTAGAGATAGATACCTAAGAGACTTCATGAAAAATGAGGGAAGCACAGCCAGTATATCTTGCAGTTCTGAGAAACAAGGAGCCCTGCAGCCATGCAGGAGTGTAAGGAGAACTAGTGTGAAAATAACAAGAGTTATCAGAAGGCAACAGAGAAAGGTCAGAGCCCAGAAGGTGTATTGGACAGTGATGGAGATGGATTCAGGAGAGTGGCCAAAGGAGTTTCACCACCTTGTCTAACCACTTTGTTAAAGCTAATAAACCACTTCTCTCTGGATGTCTCTGGCTTACTTACGGCCTGATCCCACAAACACTTTCTAACAGGCTTAGTTTTTACTACTGTGAGTGTGGTTGTAAAAACTAAGTCCTTTAGAATGTTTGCAGGATCAGCCCTCTAGGCTCCAATTCAGGAGAGCATGTAAGCATCTGCATAAATTGACTGATTTTTAAGAAAGCTTTTAAACATACGTGCTTAAATCCCATTGACGTCAGTGGGACTTAGCATGTGTCTAAAGTTAAGCATGTCTGTAAGCATAGGTCTTATGAACGTCTATTTCCCATGACAAGAAAAAAAGTGGGCAAAAGTATTTTTGTTTCCTTTAATAAAAAAGTAAAGCTAAGCAATGTCTGACTTTCATTTGAGCTTCCATTTATGTAAAAACCAATATGAAACCCTGAATGACATTTGAACACTATTGTTTACTCTGTCAATTTCAATCTGTTTCCATTGGACTCCAACAACTGGATAGGCTCCCTCTGGTGGCTAATTCAGCACCAAATTCCATGAAAAAAAATATAAAAAAATATAAATCCAGCCATGGACTCAAATCCAGTGGACAGACTGTGGCAGAGATCAGTGAGAGTCCAAAACCCCTTCCCTGTTAGCTGTTCTGCATAGGCAGATCTGTACTTTGGTGGACTCCCTTTTCCAATTTTAGACTCAGACCTATTGGATGATTCTGAAATGTTTGGTTAATTACTTTACATTTTTGCACAATCCTGGACTTCTGGACTCTGACCAGAAACAGATCCTCAAGGGGATGAAATACTGCAAAAAAGCCTATTTTGCTAAGGGTTTTTAATCCATATTTAGCAGTTTCCAAAGAATCTACAAAGCATCCAGACTTTGAGGTACTTATCCAAACCCTTTTGAGGTTTATCCTTCAGTATCCAAGTCCTCATGTCTTTGAAGCCAACAGAGTGTGAGTCAGTTATTTTGATGCCTTTAACATGACACTGATAATTTATGTACATTGAGTTTTTAAAAAGATGGTACTTAACAGACTATGTTAACAGTTTATTCTGTGGTCAGAGTTTTCAACCCAGCCTGCATTGACCTGATGAATGGAACAAGCATTCATGTTACAGTGTTCTGCTTCTGAAGCATAATGCTTAAAGATCAAACCATTCACTGATGAATCTATAAGAGGCTGAACTATTGTTATTAAAACAGAAAGCCAGGAACTCCTATCAAAACCATACAACCTTCTCTCTCCTAACGTCCTTGTGTTTCATCAAGCTATATGCTTGTTTAGACAGACAAAAGCTGTGTAGAATATTTTAAAATGATGCCAGCACCACAACAGACCAAATGCTAGATCTCTCATGCACCCGGCAGTGAGTAATCAAAGCCAGACACTTCTTAGTTTGTTTACTATTAAACGAAGTCTATGGCTTTAATATATTTTCAGATCCACAATGCTTTTCTCCCCTGCCCCCCCCCCCAAAAAACATTGACAAAAATAACCCATTAGAAATAGGTATTATTTAGAATATAATGGAAAGTCATTCAATAATGGGACCCTGGTGGAAGGAAGGTCATTGGTGAGAGCTTTTAAGTAGTCACTGCTGGAAAAAACCCATCAGGTATCTGTGGCACTGGGCACTGACCTGAATGGAACTACACCTCTACCCCAATATAACGCTGTCCTCGGGAGCCAAAAAATCTTACCACATTATAGGTTAAACTGTGTTATATTGAACTTGCTTTGATCCGCCAGAGTGCGCAGTCCCCCCCGGAGAGCTGCTTTACCATGTTATATCTGAATTAATGTTATATCAGGTCATGCCTATTTATATCAGCATTGAATAGAAGTGCACACCTATTTACATCAGCCTTGGATCTGTCCCTTTGTGTTTAGTAATGAACGGGGGCTATTTAAGAGAGGACTGATGTTCTATCCTGTCCATGGAGGTTTATACACTATCTGTTGCTACAGACAGACATATATCATCTGAGGGAGTATTTGTTTGGGTTTCTAATTCTAAACCAAATAGGCACTGCTTTAAAATAGAGAGCATTTTCTATAAAACATACCGTTTTTAAAAAATGCAACGTAGCATGTATTACAAAGAATTATGCTCTAAAGACATTCCTGCTATGAACTCTTCTGCCAAGAAAACCTTCCTGTGAATCTGAGAAAATGATGTTAGAGATACCAGAGATGCTGTCAAGCCATTGAACTGGCTCTGCTAGTGGTCCAATGGGACTGCCGTTGAGAGGCAACAATTGACTGTGCGGTGAAGGTTGACTCTCGGATTATTTACTCTTGCATTAAAGAGAGGAAATACATGAATTAATACGAAGGTGGAAGCTGGGTTGGAATTCTATAGGTAGGTGGCAGCTGCTGGGATAAGGGCAAGGAACACAGCATTCCTTTTTGAATCGCTTTGTTGTGAGTGGTGTACTTTTGCAGCTATGAGCAGAGCAAGCATGAGTATGGTATTTTTAGATGTGCTGTTGTAATATATGCCTGCTCTTTCTTTGGCATTGTGCAAGAGTGGGGAGATTTTTAATAGTGAGAGCCAAATGCGTTCGCTCGAGGCTTATCATCTTGCCAAACAGCCTGGGAGATCTTGCTCATGAAAAAGAAGAAAATCTTCCAAGTTTTCACTGGCAGCCAAAGCAGGGAGAACAGCAGCAGGTGTGAACCAAGGAAGCTGCCCATCTGACTTAGTGGTAGAGCAGGGATCAGCAACTTTTCAGAAGTGGTGTGCTGAGTCTTTATTCATTCACTCTAATTTAAGTTTTCGCATGCCAACAATACATTTTAATGTTCTTAGAAGGTCTCTTTCTATAAGTCTGTAATATATAACTAAACTATTGTTGTATGTAAAGTAAATAAGGTTTTAAAAATGTTTAAGAAGCTTCATTTAAAATTAAATAAAATGCAGAGCCCTCCGGACCAGTGGCCAAGACCCAGGCAGTGTGAGCGCCACTGAAAATCAGCTCACGTACTGCCTTCATGCCATAGGTTGCCTACCCCTGTGGTAGAGGAAGCTTTAGGAAGGATCCATACCAAAGTTCCAAACTCCCTGCAGGCTCCCCAGTGTATTAGGGAATTAAATGTGGCTTCTGAGCTAAACACCTGTATTACAAACAGATACACAATGGCTGCTAATTGTCCACAAAGCAGTCTACTAGTCTGCATGTGTTAAGGTGGGTTCCATTCAAAACCATGCTTCAATTCTAAATTAGTGATACTAAGAAGACAAAGAAAAGATAAAAAGTGTTCAGTGTCCAATCTCATCTTTTTTCTTTCCAGAAGGACCGGGAGCTTCCAGAGTATTAAGTCAATTGAAGATGCCATACCAAGCCCCCCTTCACATGAAAAACTCCCCAGTCATTTCCAAATTATGTGAAATATATGCAGGTACAAATAAGGTGACAAGATGTCCCGATTTTATTGGGACAGTCCCAATATTTGGGGCTTTTTCATATATAGGTGCCAATTCCCCCCCATCCTGATTTTTCACACTTGCTATCTGGTCACCCTAGGTACAAGAGGGCTTAAGCCATGATCCAAAGCAATACAATGGTTAAGCCTATCAAGAGAACAGACAGTAAGTTGCTTTACTTTTACAGTAGAGTTATCATAGAGAGATCTAAGACAGTTAGCCTACAGCCCTGTCAAGGCTTGACTCACTTCACGGAAGTGTCAGGAATACCATGAGTTTTTATAGCATTACCCAACTCCCAACTAAGGTATGCAAGGTTTTTATTATGATAATAAATGCTGCCAACTTCCCACCTTCCTCTCTCACCCCGCACCATCTGTGCTCAGTATACTTCCTTCAGAACTAGAATATGCACTTTCTCCTTCTGGCATAATTCTTGATGGTTCACCCAAGGCTGGGTGGCTCAAAGATCAATAGATAGCAAACATCTGAATGCATTCTTGGTAGCCTATTTTGGTAGCTACTGCCAGGCAGTAAAAGTATTGCTACAAGGTATTGGTTCTTATTTCCAAGGCACTCCTGGCCTGGCACCAGGATCTCTGGTGGAGTCTGTGGCTGATAACTACTTCTCTAGCAGAAGAGAACTTTCTACAATGAGAGTAAATTTGTCTGTGCAAGAGACAGCAGTTTCTCAGGGGCCAGTCCAAGACAGTGGAAAAAAAAACTCACAAGAACTAAAAAAAAAAAAAAAAAAAAAAAAAAATCCCTACCAACTAAAACTGCACACACACTTCTTCCCTTGAGACTGGGATAAGAGAGACAACAAACCACACATGACAGATGATACTCACAATTCTTAATTCACTACTGGAAAGCACTCAGATATTACGGTGATGCGTGTGGAATAAGAACTTGTAAAGAACAGAATAGAATGGAAATGGGCCTGATTTCCGAAGTCAATGGCTGAGTTTTACCTTTCACCCAAAAGCGCCACATTGCACAAGCCTAGTTGACTTCAAGACTTTGGCTCTGATGATTCTATTAATATCTCATAGGTTCTTTTGAATTTGTTCACCTGTTGATTTGGGGCAGTGGGTACGGCAGGGAAACTCCTCTTCCAAAGGGGTTCCCCCATTTTTCTGACTGAAGTTTTTTTTTGCTGGTGGGGGGTGATAAAGGAAGAAGAGGAGCATCTGACACACTAACATAGTACCCTTTCCAAAGGGCTGGAAGGATAGCCTTGTGGTTAAGTCATTGGCTTAGTTCTCAGGAATCCTAGATTCAATTCCTCGTTCTATCAGTCTTTGATCTCCTTCATTTGTAAAATAGGGAAAAATATTCTTTCCTCCCAACCATTATCTGATTTGGGCAATGCAAACTGTAAGCTTTCCAGGGCAGGAACTGTTGTTATGTGCATGTACAGCAGCTAGCACAATAGGGCCCCAATTTTGGTTGAGGCCTCCAGGTGCTATTGTAACAGTATTACTACTAAAATAATCTTTAATATAGAGTAGTGTTGTTATGAGATCTTCATCCACTCTCAGTGCTGGAGTTTCTTGCTCACAATAAATAAGACTAGAGGCATAAGGAAGAAAAGCAGGATTTGGCTCTTAGGGTGGGAATTTCTAAGAACTGGATGCCCAAATCCCTTAGGTGGCTTTGGGAACTGGGAATCCATTCCTTTAGGCAGCTTTGAAATTACCACGCTTGGCTTTCATGGTCCAAAAGGCATGAGACATGACCTTCAGGCTAGCAAACACCAATTGACCAGATGCCTTCTACTATTACACGTATTGGGAAAAACTAAATAAACTTATTGGAAGAGGTGAGAATAGGAACTCCTGAAAGCACACTCGCCCCTTTGTAGTTGTAAGCACAAGATACATCTTCTCCCTTAAAAACACCTGGATCAGTTCCACTACTTGTTCTTCACCACACAATGACCTCTCTCTTCTAACTCAGGATGGGAATCAGATTTACTGTCATCTAAATGTTAGTTCTTGAAACCCCTCATTGCCCGCTTTAATTAACTACTGTTTACTACCCAGCATAAAAAAATCATTCAAAAGATCTTTCTTCCAGGCCCACTTAAAACTCTCAAAGTCCTGACTCAAATGTTAAGGGCTATTAGCTCAGGATTCAAAATCTGATTCCTGGAGGATTAAATCCTGGCTTAACTTAGTTTTATTCACTGACTTGTTTCCTCAGAATGTCTGCCTGAAGGATAGCTTTGTGCTAGCTCCTCAGGAGAGTACTTTGTTCACAGCCTCTTTTCCAAAGTTCAAGAAGCTGCAGCAGGTGAAATAAATAAACGTGGAAAGACAATCCATGACAAACAAACCCACTCCTTTTATGAAAAGTGTTAAAGTCACTAGAGATGATGAGGTGGGAAGATTTTGTTAAATCAAAAACTGATCCACGAGGTACTCCCAGGATTGTTTTTCACCCTATTTCCCACCAAAGTAATATAGATCTGTGAGGTTGATCTTGCTCATTTTTCTGAGGTTCAATCTAGGTTAGGCCTTCTGGGTGGCAGGCTGTCCTCAGTGAAACTCCCTTCTCTGAGTATGGTAATTAGATTCCCTGTGTGGCTATTTTGAGAATGGAAGTTCTAGTAGGAGTAATTTTGTTCATGACCATTTATCTTCTCTTGTTTATGCCTATTTTTCTGCACAAATGGGAAAGGGTGGGGACAGCTGATGTTGAGAACCCTGTACCTCAGCCACTGAACCTGGTTATGATTATTTAATTTATGTACTGCATCTGGTGCCTATTTGGTGGCAGATGCATGGTAAATAATTGACATAAACTCACAGAATATGGAAGACTGGAAAGCTAAAGCAACTGCTGCCAGTAAAAGCAGAGACCACTCCCATAGGTGCATAAATCTAGCAGAAAATGAGGGAAAAATGAAGTCCTCGATACTTTGACAAAAAACATAATACTAGAAGAAGAGGCCAATGATTTGTGAAATGTTGAGCAGAACAACATACTAGCCAGGACAGTGAATTAACATACCACCTGAGTTCATAACCTATCATAAGACACAAATGGCAATAAGTGAGGGGTCATCTGCTGAAAAGGACCTGAATGGAGCTAGGCTGTTCTCAGTGGTGGCAGATGACAGAACAAGGAGCAATGGTCTCAAGTTGCAGTGGGGGAGGTCTAAGTTTTTCCTAAAATCCAACCATTTCACTAAGAGGGCGGTGAAGCACTAGAATAGGTTACCTAGGGAGGTGGTGGAATCTCCATCCTTAGAGGTTTTTAAGGCTCGGCTTGACAAAGCCCTGGCTGGGATGATTTAGTTGGGGGTAGTCCTGCTTTGAGCAGGGGGTTGGACTAGATGATCTCCTGAAGTCTCTACTAACCCTAATATTCTATGATTAGAACAGGCCACCTAACAAATGCCATAGTACAGTGAGGATAGGGGCAGTGATGTGGGGTCAGGGCAAGTTACTGAATATTTTCCAAACTAAAAAAAAAAAAAAGGATAAATTTAGAAAGTCTTAAGTTTTGAGCAAAACGTCAAGCTGGTTCTGATTTTTATCTCAACTACTTTGCTCACACCCAATGTATACTGACCAACCAACAGAAATTAGAAACGGAAAAGACCTATTAGATCATCTCATCCACCCTCTATCAGAGTAACATGGTTCTTTGGAATATATTTTGTAGTCTTTGTGCAGTCTAGTTTTAAGTATCCCATGTACTGGGGATTCTATCAATGCCTTTGAGAGAGAATTCCTCAGGCTTACACATCTCTCTGGGAATTCTTCTGGAAATTCAGTCTAGAGATTCCTTTTCTTAATTTCATTTTATTTTTCCTAGTTATACCCTAGGCAGCACCATAAACAATTCTCTCCATCCTTGGTTTTTACACCCATCATATATTTGCAAGTCACTGATATATTTCATTAATTATTTAACAATATTTGAACTACCGTTCATAAAAATAAGCAGACTTGAAGTTTAGTCTACTTTGACATATAATTGAAACTGGTGATTTCAAAACACAGGAGCCAGTTCCCACTCCCACCGAAATCAATGGCAAAACTCGAATTGACTTCAAAAAGAGCAGGATCCAGCCCAAGTTAATCAAATGTGAATGACAATGTGTATTTCAATACACAATGATACCTACTCACTGTAAGACAGGAAATTATCCTCTTCTTGCAATGCAGTCTTGCGGTAAGAAGACTTTATTTACCGCAAGACAAATACTCTCATTTTCAAGTCAGCAAAGCCTTACTCATACAAGTAGCCACTTTGAAGTTAATGAAGCTACTCACTTGAGCAATGGTTTGCAGCATTGGACCCCTGCTTTGTACTCCCTCACATGCCATTATAGTTTTGTACAAAACTGATTTAAAAATAAAAAATAGAATTTGTAGATAATTCCGGTTTGTCAGAAAAATATATACCAAAGGGAAGAGCTGTGTAGTATTTTAGAATTGTCTACAACAAGCTAAAAATATACAAGAATGAGAACGTTTACCACTATGTTTATTCACATATACAGTGTCACAAAATGCAAAATATGTGGTTAGGAGTTAAGTGTCACAATTTTTCTTTTCTTATGGAGAAAGATTCTTGCAATGCTACAGAACATTCATCAGTAAGGTACAGTAAAAAGAAGGGTAGGTTTTAGCTTATGAACATGTATTAAAATAAATTTTGACATACTAGAGGTAAACAACAGACAAACCCTGACTGAAAAAAATCTCTCCCTCGCAACTTTTTAATGCCAATTCTCAGGCAACACTATAGTTACTCTAGGAACCCATATGAGATAGGAAATTACCCTCCCATGAGCCACTCCAGATGGAAGTGAACTATTGAGTAATAATGGAAATCCAGGCTGGAAATATTCAAATTCTTAGTGCTCCCATTAGCTGCTGCATCCTAGCTGGTAGGTGAAAAATTCACTGATGTGGACTGGCAAAGGGAGTGAAGCTAAAGTGTTTATATTATCCCATCTCATTTAGTGTTTAGCTCCAGCTGACACCTCGTTTGCCTTTTACTTTTCGGTCATGGGAGTTGGAGCTGCTCAGCACCTCTCAGGATTTAGTAGTCCCTAATGCCAACTGTTGATAATATGAAGCATAGGGTGTCAGAGAAAGGTTTTTGCATTAGTTTAATAGGAATTAGGTTTAAAGAATAAAACCAATTAAGTATATGAATAATCCTGGCTGTACATTCTTCACAGAGAGAGCTACAACTTAATGATCCTAACTTCTGCCAGCTCAAACAGCATGCTACTCTTAATACCCTCATCTCCCTCTGGAATTGTTATCAATAACACTCTAGTTACTGAGCTGGCAAAGGCTCCTCTTTGATCCTGAGACATCTGTGAGCTTCACTGAGTATCTGGTCCCCAGCAAATCCACCATAAGGAGGCTTTCAAGATGAAAAAAAGGGCTTCCCTCCTCCTCTCCCACCTCCCCTCACCTCACTGTCCTTAGATGACATTCATATAAATCAGACCTCTAACTTCAAAGTCACATATCTTCCTGGCGTTTTACTGAGTCAGTGCATCAAGTTTGCTTTATCAATGTGGAGTATTCATAAACAGGAGTAACTTTGCTTGCAGAAAAAGATCAAAATGTACAACTTAGTCTAATGTTGTAGCAGCTGACTAACTTGGGCCTTTCTGTTAAAGCAAATCAGGTAATAATTATAAGCCAACAGGACACAGCCTAAACTCAAATACCATGTTTATTTGTCTAGTCTTAAGAGTTGAGCTTCAAACATCTTAATTTACTCTCCTCACAGGACTTAGCTTTTTCTCAGAGCCAAGGCTGGAAATGTATTTAAAGGAAACTAGGAAGTAAGAGTCTGTCGGGGTGAACATATCTCAGTATCTTTGTAAATGATCAGCAGGCAGAACTTCAGCTAATATAAGTTGTCACTATGACAACGTATGCCAGCTGAGGATATGCCTTTAGATGTCTTTCCCAAAAGCATTTAAATACACACAGCTAAGCTAATAACACAGGGCCAGATCTTCAGCTGATGTAAACTGGCATAACTTTATTGAAGTCAATGTTGATTTACGCCAGAAGATCTGAAGAATGCTTGGCTGACACTGGTTGAATAGGTCCTGTGATTCCACAGAAAACACACAGAAAAACCAATGATTTCGTAAAACGGGCCAGATTATAACCTCATTCCCATTCTCCATGAGTAGTCCCATTGATATCAAGGAGACTATATGATGAGTAAGGTGTCAATATAAACAAGGGTGACAAAATCTGCCTTTATTTCTGCATTTAAGAAAGAGGAAGTGTTCCATGAGATGAATCTAACAGCATGTGGGGAGTGGATATATATATTAACTCTGCCTTCATCTTTAAAAATACAGTAATTCTTAAAAGAGTAGATGGAAAAATAGATCCCATGCAGCATTCTTTGAACAGAGTTTAGGATGCAAACAGTTTTCGAAATACATAAACAATAAAACCATTGGGTCCTCTGCTTTTACACTTTTTAATGTGTTTTGTAACACACAAGTTATATGTAGTAGATAGCCATATAGATAAAATCCATGATGGTGTGGATTTAGATGATTTAGGTCCACGATTTATTGACTTAGTATGTTATATCAGCTAGTCTCAGACCCTAAACTATTCTGTTTTCTTCACATCAACCAAGAGGCCACTTCCCTTACTAAGTGACCATCTCATTCACCATACACATTCCCTGGGACTATCTATATTCAGGTAGCATAACAATTATTAAATGTAAATGTCCACAGCAAGTTTCACAGGAACTGCAGAGAGAGAAAGATGATTCTTAAAATGATAAGGGCCATCCGTTTGAGGAAAAAACAACCTTTTTTTCCACAGATATTATTCAAATCTAAATACAATATATAATGTACATTAAACATCGGAATGAAGTGAACTCCCACAAAACTCACTCTCTGACTCTTTTTCTCATCATAGTATTGACAGTTCCACCAATAGCACACACTGGAAAATAGCACAGTAAATGCTTAAAGCAAGTAGGAAACATTTCCCTCCTGTTTCTTCTCTCTCTGCCTCCTCTCATCTCCAGCCATCGTGGGCTTATCTTCACCAGGGCATTTTACGTTCAAACATGACTGGGAGGAGTCCACCTAGCATGATGGCAGCTAGTCACAGAGGCACTGCGGTCTTGTGAATAATGTACTGGATTGAGAGTAAAGATACTTCCAGTTCTATTTCTGGCTCTGCCACTAACCTGCTGTGTGACCTTGGGGAAGTAACTTCATCTCTGTCAGGTCTTTGGGGCAGGGGCTCTCTCTTCATATATGTATATGTATAGCACAGTATGGCTCTGATCTCAGTCAAGGCCTCTAAACTCTACCATTATCTAAATAATAGTTTGGGTTAAACTCTTAAGACTAGGGGTTAACCATGACTAGCTGACAATGAGGATTCTTGTCTATGATGACCCATCAATTGTGGGCTGGCTAATTATTCCTCACAATCATTTCTAAAACAGTGAGTTTTCCTAGACAAGCTAAAAGGGAGTCTTCCTAGCTTTTATATCCCATCTCCTCTCCCCTCTAGCTTCTTTCCACCTGTCTGAAACCATGACACACCAAGAGGCAGTACAGGAGCTCCTCCTACAGTCAGCCTGCCCGTTGCTCTCCTTCTGTGCCCCAGCATCTCACTTTGCTTTATGCAACAATAAGAGAAAAATGGATCTGCTCAGTCTAGGAGAATGAGAGGAGTGAACTGGAGAGCAATTGGGAAAACTATCAACACAATAAAAGGAGGAGGAGGCAGCCGTGGTGGGTCAGATGGCAGCACCAAGAAGTCTCCTACATCTAGATGAATATCAGCATCAAGAAAACATAGCCAGGAAGGCAGCATTAGGTTCAAAATCTCGCCTTGCTTTTCTTCTCTGGCTTTCTGTTCCATAGAGCCTGACCCAGAACTCGTAAGAGAAGCATGGATAAGAAGAAAGCACTGTGCTTCCAGCACAGATCTGAGACCATAAGAAGAAACATACGAAAAACATAACACCCAAAGTCTGCAGGCCAGACTTTGCTAAACCCTTAATGTGAAACACTCTCTGACAGGAGCAGCCTCAGACCTGAACAAATACACCATCCCTTGTGCATATATACTGGGAATATATACACAGGGCTCAATTTTGAGTGCAGCAGAAGTCCCGCAGCCAGATTCTGGCATTAGCCAAAGGCCAGTTCAGCCTCTGTCTTGATGGTGCTCTAAACCAAGGGTTCCCAAAATTTTCCCCAAGGGCCCCTTTGGCATCTTACTAAATGTCCTGTACCCCAGTAATTTCTGATACTACCAGAATACCCCCGCACAGGAGGTCATGCTATGCAGAGGATGCCATACTGAGAACAAAATGGGGTCCTCCATTCAGTAAACACTGTTCTGGCCTTGGCTCAAGGGTCAGACCCCCACATAAGTCATGGTGGAACCTCAGGAGTTCATGGAACCCACTTTGGGAACCACTACTCTAAATTACGGCCCATCTGCAACATTTTCCATGGGCCTGCACATCAGCCAGGGACTACTGGATGCAATGTACTCCAGCCATGTCCTCACACCATATGTGCTGTGCTTCTTTCCAATGCACCTCCTATGAAAATAATCAGAGAGGGGGTGCCGTACCACTGGCTACACTGTTTAAGACAGCCTTTGCACCACCAGAGTGACACATAGGGGCCAAAGCAGGGCTCAGGTTTGAGACTACTCTCTCTCTAGTCAGGTGACAGTTGTTTGTGGAGGCTTCAAATACAAATCTAACAGTTAGGGATGTGCTCAAACCACAACCTGAGAGCCCAATATCCCCAACATCAGTGGTGTTCAAGCTGCTGGTCCAAATCTTCCATCTGGTCTACTGACCCAAATTCTGCTCCTAGTTACAAGGATGTAAACCTGGAATAACACCTTTGATTCCACTGGAGTGACTTCTGCTTATATGCAATGCAACCAAAAGGAAAATATGACCCAAGAGCATTTTGGTTGTCTCATCTTATAGCCTCATTCAGTTAATTATCACCATATTCTTCTGGAAAAAGAAAAAAACAAAAAACCCACCAGCAGGTTACTTTGCAAATACAATGCTCCCAGAAGAGTCCCAAAAGATTGGAGCAAGAGAAGCATAAAAGACATGCAGGCCGACCTGTGTTTGACTTGAGTGATTTCTTGAAAAGGGGTGATGTCTGCTCTATTCTACAGATGCTGCTGTTAGATAAACAGATGCCACCCAGTAATTTTAAAAAGATATAGCAGCATTCATCTCCTTTTTTGTTTGTTTGTTTTGCAACTATATCACTCTCCTCCTCCTCCCAAATAACTGGTGCCTGTTATTATCACTACTGTACTAGGGGCTGGGAGGGTCAGTAAACTACAAAAATATGGTGCCTTTTTAATTAGAGGTTGTCCTTTGGTGCACACAAAACAAATTGTAACACAAACATATTGCCATTTAAGGCAACACTAATTAGTGCAAGCTACTGTTGGACACACTGAGAAATGCACTTTTAAACCTATAAATACATTTACTGTGATAACGTCTCAAACAGTGCTATGACAACAGACACTAAATGAATAAATGTATCAGTCCAGTGTCTAAAGGATAGGTGTCCTCACAAAAATACCCCCATAATGGGTGCTATTTGGCACTCTTGTTGGGTAGGATGAGAGGGACATGATAGTTATAGGCGCAACTGGTAGCACTGCCTATTATTAAGGTTGCCCAGCACTTCCCAATATAAGGCCTGTTATCAGTTGTTTAAACCTTGCCAGACTTGAACTATTTGTGCTAACGTTTTCCATGCTTCGGGCTGACTATTTCTGGAAAATTTCAGCCAAGATACACCAGCCATTTCTGAGAATGAAGCTAGGAGAAAATATATTGTTTTGCTCATGTTGAAAAATTCTGACGTTTCCTCTGAAAAGCTTTAGCACCCCCATCGTTTGGCCCAGGGAGTTGCTCAGTAGACTTCTTAGATTTTAATAGCTAAAGTTCCCAAGGTCTGTCTGCACTAGGCATGCTTCATTCCGGGGCTGAGCAGGACTTATCCTGAGATTGCTGCTTTCAGCTACTGTGGGTTGTGCTTTGTCCAGGCGCTGGAACTGACAGCAGGGATCCTGTCTCTTCAGTGCTCTCAATGACCCCATGTTGGGCCCAAGTATCAGTAGAGGAGGAAGCTTCTTGATTAGAATGCAGAGGGACAACAGCTAGACTTGTGGAGAGAGTAGATTGGGACAAGGAGCCTGGAGTGGGAGATTGAGATTGGGGGCCAGCAGGAGGAGGAAATGGACTGAAACTGGGAGTTGGGGTAGACTGGGACTGGGTAAACAAGGAGATCTGGGGAGGGAGGCCTGGAAGCCAGCAGGTGGATGGAGATTAAGATTGGATGAAGAGCTGGGGGGAAGGGAGGGAGCGAGAGAGACTGGAACTGGGACGAAAACCAATATGATAGAACTACCAATTCACAACTAGGACCTGATCCTACTCATGTTGAGCTCAGTGGCAAAACTCCCAATAACTTCAGTGAAGCAGAAGCTAAGTCCTAGTGCCTTAATAACAAATCCACGATCTGTATTCTCATTCCTAGGGTGAGCCTTCCAGTACAAGGCCTGGTCTATACTAGAAAATTAGGCCAGTATAACTTTGTTGCTAAGGAGTGTGAAAAATCCACACCCGCTAGCAGTGTAGTTATGCCAGCCTAACTCCCGGTGTAGACAACGCTAAGTTAGTAGAAGAATTCTTCCATTGACCTACCGCCCCTCAGAGAGGTTGATTAACTACAGTGATGTGAGAAACCCTCCCATCAGATAGACAGCATCTACACTGAAGTGCTGCAGTGGTACAGATGTGCCACTGTACATTTGAAGTGTAGACAAGCCCTGAGGCTTGTTAGCAAGGCAGGGTGGGGAAAAGCTTACACCGCTGCTGCCAGTACTGTACCTATTCTGTGAATAAATTGAGAACTCCAATCTTGAGGACTGTCTGTCAGCCCTTTTCATAGGCACTGAACCAATTAATGAATCAATTCATCAGTTAAACTGAAGGAATAACATACTGCCATCCATAGCTGTAAACCCAATCTCATAGATACCTGACTTATCGCCTTAAACTCCATTCTAATTACCTTCATCCCAGTGCTTTCCATCCTAATACACTGACCGAGCTCTCATGGGCATAGTGCCTAGAGGGTCATTAGGCAGAGATGGCTAGCTTCTCACAGCAGTGCACAGAAGACACATAAATCACATCAGCACTTCTCAAAGGATCCAATCTGTAACCATTAACGGTGACTGGGAAACAAGCAAACAAAGCAAAAACTGAATTCTTTTGCAGTAACTTTGGGTTTGGATGACAGGAGGAGAGGGGGGAATGGGAGCTCTCAATGACAGTATAATAAATAAAGATGTATAACCCTGCAGTAAATGGAGAGAGAAAAGCAGCAAAAGATCTATATCACATACTGATATCTAGTACATCTGTTTCAAAGCATACAAGTTACCTGTCCATACAAAATGCATCCCAGATAATAGCCTGAAATATATATTCTGAAAAATACTACATTATCTAAATTGACAGCAGGACAGTTTGCACATAGGAAGGTGATTGCAACAATAAGACATTTTAGAGGTGGCATCTAGACGAGTTTATTAAACTGTAGGACTATACCTCTCAAAACCTTCTGGGTTTTGCGACTCATGATCACCAAATCCTTACTCTTCCATTAATACTCATGAATAGCGTGACTCGTGATTACTCACATTTATGAGTCATAACTCATAAATTACTCTTATATGTAGATGGCCCTACATCAAGGGTGGGATTTTCAAAAGCACTCAGCATTAGCTTAACTTTGCTCCCATTAAAGTCAATGGTAAAATTCTCATTGACATCAAAGGACCTGATACAATTCCATTGAAGTCAATGGAGAGTCCATCTACTTAAAGTACAGACTTACTTAAAGTAAAGTACATTTACTCAATGTAAATTAACACACTTAAAGTAAATGCATTTCTGGGTCAGAGTCGGAGTGCTCAGCACCTTGTAGAATTAAGCCTAATGGGCCTATTCACATGAGTAAAGTACTCAAATGTGTGTTTTCAAGATTGGGGCCCAATCATACATTTGAGTGCAGAATTCAGCCCACTTCACGTGTTCATTTGAAAGTTCTAGCATGTATACAGCACAGCACAATTAAGAGTTATTTGAATATGTAAGGACTGAAATAAGCACAGAGCTCTGCCTCTTAGAACACCATTAATAGTTTAGTAGGAAACTATTGAGTTTGCAGAGTATGTAGTTGTCAGAGTTATAGGTGCTTGACATTTCTAAACCAACTCTTTTCAGACATGTCCTAAGCACTTGTCCTCACCGAAATACAGTGCCATGTAAACTTTTCTAAATAAACCATTTGTATTACCAGAGTGTGTAAATAAATCACCTGAGAAAATTCAAAACTGGTTAAAGGCAACATTTTGTCACAATAAAAAACTCAAAACGGGCTACATTTGGATTATGGAATTTTCCCAAAAGGGGACATGTTTGGGCTGTAAACAAACATGAGAAATTCTGAAGTAGTGGCCTTTTGGTTAAGATCAATATGATGTTAGTTTAATGCTGGGAACATCCTCTACCAGGATCTATTTTGCCCTTGCTAGGAGAAGGACTTAATGATCTAATAGTTTTTTTTATACCTTTTACTCTTATGATGAAGTGTAGCTGTGGCACTGTGTTAACAATGAACTAATCACACCCTTGGTTTCACAAACACGTAGTCCATCGGCTTGAAACCATATGCACATGAAGCAATAAAACCAAACCCACATTACTGTTTGCCACGGTAATTCCAAGATGAACAAAATGAGAACAACCACTTCTTTTTAAATGGGAAATTTAGTTTCCATCATAACAGAAGAAGTCATAATTGACCACAGATGTGTATATCTTACAGCAGTGTTTCTCATACTGGGGTCTCCGCTTTGGTAGGAAAAGCCCCTGGTGGACCAGGCCGGTTTGTTTACCTGCCACGTCCGCAGGTCCGGCCAATCGCGGCTTCCACTGCCCACGGTTCATTGCTCCGGGCCAATGGGAGCTGCTGGAAGCAGCACGGGCCAAGGGACATACTGCTCCCCACTTCCAACAGCTTCCATTGGCCTGCAGCTGCGAACTGTGGCCAGTGGGAGCCACAGTCGGCTGGACCTGCGGACGCGGCAGGTAAACAAACTGGCCTGCCCTGCCCCGCCAGGGGCTTTCCCTACACAAGCAGCGACCCCAGTTTGAGAAACAGTCTTACAGTAAAGCACTGGACTAATGCCTGAGTTAAACAGAGCTTACATCAGGCATGATTTTGACCCTATATGCTTACTGCATGTCTTGCCCTTTAAAAATGAAAGCAGTGCAAAGCATAAGTGAAACCTTTCTGAGAAATATCCATATATACATGGTGGGCATTTCCAAATGCACAAGTGGTTGTGTATGCACAGTGAAATGATAGCTCTAAAATGAAAAGCCTGGCATTTCAGAAAATAAGTGGACATTCCCACAACATTTTGCACAGAATGATGATGTTAAACAAACAGTTGCTGTAAGCGGAGAGATGTGGAAAAATCACTGTGAAAGGTGCTTCCATGTCACACATGAGGGCTGTCCTGGAAAAGTAACATGCTGTGACAAAGTTCCTCCTCTACCTTGGTGGGTCCTGTGCTTATTGGCGGATTCGCTCACCTCACAGATTCACCCTGTGGATCAGAAAACAGCCCAGAGACCTTCCCCTCTGGTAGAAGCCACAGTCCAGGTCAATTCCTCCTGTGTTTGATCAGGAGTTGGGAGGTTTGGGGGGAACCCAGACCCACCCTCTACTCCGGGTTCCAGCCCACGGCCCTGTGGACTGCAGCTGTCTAGAGTGTCTCCTGGTACAGTTGCGCGACAGCTACAACTCCCTGGACTACTTCCCCATGGCCTCCTCCCAACACCTTCTTTGACCTCACCAACAGACCTTCCTCCTGAAGTCTGATAACGCCTGTACTTCCCCAGTCCTCCAGCAGTATGCCTACTCACTCTCAGCTTCTTGCACGCCTCTTGCTCCCAGTTCCTCGCACACACTTCCTCTCCTCTGGCTCCCCCTGGCCTGACTGGAGTGAGCCCTTTTATAGCATCAGAGGGGCCTTAATTAGAGTCAGGAGCTTAACAGCCTCACCTGACTCTTAGCAGGTTAATTGGAGTCAGGTGTTCTCATTAGCCTGGAGCAGCCCCTGCTCTGGTGCCTTAGGGAACAGAAAACTGCTTATCCAGTGGCCAGTAGATCTCCCTTCTACTACTCTGCTGTTCACAGCTGGCCTGGGTCTATCACAGTGCTCACAGTTAAGAGGTTGAGCTTTAGTTTTAAACGCACCTCATGAGCCAAAAAAAGTCCCTGGCAATGGTGAAAGGTATTGCAAGGCTGAAGTGCGGCTTAATATTTCAGACCTCTGTTATGTACGCATATCATGCTCCCCCTCACAGTCTTCTTTACTATGTCTGTTGATAACTGGTCTAATCCAGAAAGAAAAACCACTGACACTAAAGCCACCTCTTGTACCAGGCTACAAGGAAATAGTTCTCCACATAGTGACTGTATCAACTTCCTCAATCTGTATGGCCCCTGCCAACATGAGGACTGTAAATCTAGTCTGGAGATATCCCACAATCCCATGTGAAAACTGTCCAGAACCTGGGCCTCAGAGTGATGCCAGCAACTTTGGCATACATGCCCAGAGGTCAATGAGCCACAACTGATGCGGTGCTATGCCAGAATGACCAAAGAGCAGGGGCGGCTCCAGGCACCAGCACGCCAACCGCGTGCCTGGGGCAGCAAGCCACAGGGTGGGGTGGGGGGGTGCTCTGCCGGTCGCCGCAAGGGCGGCGGGCAGGTTGCTTTCAGTGGCATGCCTGTGGAGGGTCCGCTGGTCCCGTGGCTTTGGGGGACATCCCGCAGGTGTGCTGCTGAATCCGCGGGACCGGGGACCTCCCGCAGGCAAGCCGCCAAAGGCAGCCTGCCTGCTGTGCTTGGGGCGGCAAAATACCTAGAGCCGACCCTGCCAAAGAGCCTGCTCCAATGCTCACTGAAGTCAACAGAAAGATTCCCATCAATTTCAGTGGACTCCAAATCAGGTCAACAGGGCAGAAGTTCCTGGGTAATTCATACTACTGCATCTCTAACTGTTTGAACACACTCGACTGGAGTTGGATATATGGGATTAAACTCTGTCAATGGATATTATACTGGTAATTTTCTAACACAGACGAGACTTGACACTCTCACCCTCTGCTTCTTTGAGGCAGGCCTAGGAAGAGGTCTCATTACCAAATATAGGGAAAAAACATACCTGGTGTTTGTGTTTAAAATTACCAAGAACTCCTCTGCTTAACTGTAGTGAGGAAAATCAGTTGCTAAAATAAAAAAGCCCAATGGTAATATCCTTGATTTATTGACTAAAAGCTGCCTTGCTAGATACAATTGGAAAATTCACACCCATCAATACCGATGCAAAGAGAAAAGAGAAAACGTTTGGCAAATTAACTGAAACCAAAACACAGCAGCAGTTCGTAGTACATATTCTACACACTAATATATGTGTAGTATACCAATGCTTTGTGGAGTTACCCTGTGGCTCACCAGGTGGTTAAATCTCATGAACCAGGTGCGTTTACAATTGTCTGGGCTACTGTAGACCTCCAGATATATTTGGCTGGAAAGATGCTGTGAACTTTCACTCTACAAACCCTATCAAACTTTGTTTTAGATGACAGTTGTTCTATTCAGATCTCTCAGATACTGATTTCATTCTTTGCAGGACAGTGAATAATAAAAGCTAAGACACTAATTACGGCACATTCAAGCTTACAAAGGCGTCAAGATGGACCCTTTGTACACAGAAGTCCAAAACTGCCTGCTGCTGCAGATGACTTGCTTTCTGTACTCCCCCTGGCAATATATGAAGATGATTAACTTAGACCCTTTTTGATACCTTGCTTGCTTCGTGACTGCAAGCACTTTCTTCCCGGTTGATGATGTGGCTTTTTGGTTTTGTATGGATGGAACGTAAAAGGAAGGAGTCTTTCCTCTAAATAGCAGAATGTTTACTTATTATGACTCATTCTTAACTCAAGTGACTTCAGCTTAATCCAAACAGCATTGGTTACATTCAGAGTTACAACTCTAGTCATTACAACCACCTCTTAAAGGAAGAATCTGCTCCAATTTCACTGGGGCCATCCTCTATGGCATGGCAGGGGGGACTTGCTGCCACCCTGCTCCCAGCTCCAGGTCCTTCGATTGGTGGAAATTTTCATCATACAATGTTGTCAGAAATGGGTAAAGTTGGGTACCATTTGAAAGCCCTTTCTCCCACGAATATAATGGCACCGAACATGACAAACCTAGGACAAATTATATAGATATATATTGGAGAAAAATGTTTAAAAATCAATGTTTTTTTAATTAAACTCTATCAGAGGGATCCATTGCTTACAGCTCTGAAGGCAGCGGCACCGCCAGCAGCAGCACAGAAGTAAGGGTGGCATGTTATGGTATTGCCACCCTTACTTCTTGGCTGCTGTCCTCAGAGCTGGGCCCTTGGCCAGCAACTGCCACTCTACGGTCACCCAGTTCTGAAGGCAGAGCAGAGAAGTAAGGGTGGCAATTCTGTGAACCCCCTAAAATAACCCTTGCGACCCCACCCCACACGGCTCCCTTTTGGGTTGGGACCCCCAGTTTGAGAAAAACTGGTTTCCCCCGTGAAGTCTGCATAGTATAGGGTAAAAGTACACAAAAGAACAGATTTCATAGGGGAGATTAGATTTCATGGTCCATGGTGGATTTTTCATGGCCGCGAATTCGGTACGGGTCTATGTATAAGAGATATGACTAACATCTATCACACATGCCATTTGTTCTTTCTCTCATCCTCTTCCATAGCTACACTGACTTCAATGAAGATATGCTGATTTAAATCAGCTGAAGATCTGGCCAATCTATATACAGATATATGAGTAGGTTAAATTGTCAACAGTGGGCCTGATTTGCTACCCGGTTACATCAGTTTTATGCCAGTTTAACTTCATTAAATCCAAGAACACCGTGGAAAAAATCTAACTAACAGAGTGGAGGATCAGGCTCAACAGAGCTCTGCACAAGCAAATTCAATTAATAGATCTTCATGAGATGCCCCATCTGAGGTATTATTTATTCTGTTTCACTTAAATTCAAAGATGAAAATCAACAGCTTGTTAATGACTTTTAGGCCCTGATCCTGCAAAGATTTAGACACATGCTTAGCGTTATTCCTCTGAGTAATCCCAATGAAGTAAATGGAAATACTCGTGTGCATAAAATTAAGCACATGCATAAGTGTTTGCAGGATCAAAACCCTACACATTTTGCTGAAATCCACAAACCTTATCTGTGAAATCTAAAACAACTGCCAATTCAGCATGCAAAGTCAAAGCAAAGCTGAACCCACAGGGAGCTCTGTTAACAGAGTATGTGATCAAAATAGCATCCTTTTAAATCTCAAATATATTGTTGATATTTAGCTCTTGTAGAGTGCCTTTTCTCTCAACCCACACCATATTTTAAGGCCGAGAAGGATGTTTATCTCCGTTAAGATCATGTCAGCATGTTTTGATAGATTTATTTAGACAAAAAACCCAGATCTTTTACTTTTGTCCTGGTTACAACTATAAAAAGCAACAGAGTAAGAATTCTGGGAAGAGGGGCTCAAACTTAAATGAACATTTTCTAAAAACTTCTCAAACCCCAACAGAGCTATACACTGTTGCTGTCTTCTCCCTGAAAACTGGAACTCTCTTTCCCTTTGTGAAAATGATGAATGATTTAATAGCACTGTTACTACCACTAGAATTATTATTATACAGATAGTTGTGGAGGGCAATTAATAGCATTTTATTTGCAAAGCTATATTTAGGGCTGTGTCAGGACTTCCATTCTAAACCCTTATTTTCAGGGATTTATAACATCTCTGCCTCTAATGAAAAACTCTTCCCAGGTTGAAACTTAGCATACAGATTCTCAGCATCCAGGTGCTTTAGTATTTCTCTTGAATTTGACGAAAATGGTCTCCCCCCCCCCACTCCCCTCTCACTCTGTCTATTCATCAGTGTATCTTCACTGTTCATTCACACAGTGGGTCATCACTGGTGAAAATGCGCTCTCCTCTGCTGCTCCTGCCATTGGGAACTGCCTTACGAATGTCCCAGTGACTCATCATTCATTTTAAACCACAGCTTGAAACATCTTTTCCCATTTGCATATACCTCATAAGTTCTCCCCTTTGCTATTTATTACTAAACTCTGTTCAGAGAGAGATCCTCAAGTTCCATAAATCGACATACCTCTTGCAACAGAGCGACACTGATTTACACTAGCTGAGGATCCAGAGAGACCTCTATACATGTATTATGTATTTTAACTTGATATTTAAAGCATTTGGGGATACTGCTCTAATGAAAGACCCAGTATAAAAAAAAGTTATATTGTAATACATCACATGATTATTTATTGTGAGGGAGATGGGGGCACGTTGGCAAGAACTAAAAAAGAAAAGTTACCAATTTCCTATCACCTATGATAGATAGGATCATTTTAAAAACTAAATTGGTCTGGTCCTTGATCTGAACGGAGACTTTTTCACATCTGAAAGAGGCTGAAATGGGGAATGTTGTGCCAGGCCCATGGGGAAGAGGTCCGGAAGATTCTATGGCAAGTGGAAGGCAAGCAATGAGAGGGGGAGCAAGACAAAGTGAGCATGCCTAGGTATCAGTTGAGAGCCACCAGACTAGATATGACATGAAACACGCTGCTAACAGAAGCACTAAGGAAAGATTTGGGATATAATTGCTTCCCTGTAGCTCACATTGTGTTGCCTCACTTCCTGAGGAGATTCCAGAGTGTCCAGATGCTGCTACAGCTATGTATAGAAAGCCTGGCTCACAGGGACCTTTTAAGCAGCACACAGATAAGACTCAAGACAAAAAGGGAAAAATCATGAGGGTCTGAGCAGAGACACAAATGCTGCTGCTGTATCGCTTTTAGGGCTGCAGTGACAACAGCAACAGTTAATTCTGCAGCGTAAATAAAATCACAAAATATTCATACCGTGTTGTGAAAACCTAACATACTGGTACTAAGGCAAGAACCCAGTCTCTTGGAAGGACATCTGTGCACTCAATTCTGCATGCCCTTGGGATATGGAACTCCCATTGAAGCCAATGGAAATTCTTTGTGGCGATGGTTTTCAGAATTGGGCCCTTTGCTTATCCAGATGAGTGAGATAGCTTTAGCCTGCACTCCTGACAGCTGACAGCTTTCTAGATCCTATTTCCTGTAACAACTCCTATCCTTAGTTCATCAGCCCCATTTCCTTCCTGCAAGGATTTTCAGACTTCCACAGAGAGAATCCATTCTTACAGTTCTTGGCATGCCAAGTTCTGGAAGATTTTGGATGCACATTTAGACCCTGTTTCTGAAGTACAATTTTCTTTTGCAAGCAAGTTACCTTTTAATCTAGAAAAGAAACACTGTGCACTATCGCTCAGCAAGTAGTATCTTCTGGACTTCATAGTTAGTTGGTTACTTACATTTTCTGCTTTATTGTTAAAGACTTTTTAAGGGAAAGAGAGAGTAACATTACAATCTGTAAACCAAGCAGCTGCAGAGCACCCCAGGCATAATTTCCTTTTGGGAGAAGATCAAAATAATTTTGAGTGGTTCCTCTTATAAGACCATTTCTGTGCTTGCGTGTGTGACTCCCAATTACTTCAACAGGATCCCCATATGCCTACCGGAATGCCAAACCACAACGTTCACAAATCCATGAGTCAGACCCCAAAAGCTAACGAAATTGGCTCAAAAAAATCAAGAGCTTTTTTTACAATAATACATTTTGAGTTTTTTCATTCCCATTTTGATTATTTAAGCCTATGAAAATTTGAAAGTTTCCAGTTTTTCTCTGCAATCATGAGTGACCCCGTGAATCCTAAAGCTGGGGCTCTAAAGTAATCACCAAATATTGTGGGAATCGCAATAAAATTGCAAGAGTTGGCAACATTATCCCTAAGATATGAATTTGGGTCCCATTTAAGTCGATTGGGGTCAGCCATTGGTTATAACTAGAGGCCTCAGCCTTTAGCTGGCATGTCAACTTCAAATAGGAAATGTGAATGTCCCCAGCTCCTTGTTTAGGTCTAAAGTAAAGATATACTTCTTGTCACGGGCTTCTAAAGAATCACTGACTCTGCAGAATGTATAAAACTTAAAAAAATATCTCAAGATGTCTCTGTCTGATAAGGTGCTCCAGAAGTTTTCATTGTTGAGAGCCAAGTACAATTCAGTAAATCTTTCCTATTCTATTCTGGAGGATGGGACCCTGAATTCTCAAACTATTGTTTTCTGGCCAAAAGGCAGGGAAGGCACAAGGATAGAGCATCATAACTTTTGTTAAACTGTACGAAGTAACAGATCAGAAAAATAAACTGGAACAATATGATGGAGACTTCCAGGGCAAAAAAAGAGTCTTGCATTTTACAACGGATAATGGGCAGGCAACGAATTTAATACAAAGATGCTCGAACTGTGACCTGTGGATCGTTGGTGATTAGCTGAGCAACTAGTGGTTTGTAAGGGTTTAGCTCAGGGGTCAGCAACCTCTGGCACGCGGCTCGCCCAGGGTAAGCACGCTGGTGGGCCGGGCTAGTTTGTTTACCTGCCGCGTCAGCAAGTTTGGCCGATCGCAGCTCACACTGGCTGCGGTTCGCTGTCCCAGGACAATGGGGGTGGGGGAAGCCGCGGCCAGCACATCCCTTGGCCTGCACAGCTTCCTGCAGCCTCCATTGGCCTGGGACAGTGAACTGAAGCCAATGGGAGCTGTGGTCGGCCGAACCTGCCGATGAGGCAGGTAAAAAAATAAGCTCGGCCCACCAGGGTGCTTACCCTGGCGAGCTACATGCCAGAGGTTGCCGACCCCTGGTTAGCTCATCACATGATGCTGGCTTCACCTTGTCTTCAGCTGCTATATCACATTAAGAGAATTCTATAAACATATTAAGTAAATGCTTTCCTACATAAACAATTCCAGTAATTGTCAATGGGATGCAATACTGTCATGAACGGAAAAAGGAGGTGGACCATGCAACCACAAATGGGAGGGAAAGTGGTCCATGAGACAACCTCTGTGGTTAAATGTGATCCATTCTATGAGCACATCTGAGAATTCTTGAGTTAACAGAGAATTGTAGTACTAGTTTGGAGATAACTAGAACAGGGAAGAGGTATGGCTGTTGAGTTTTGATTAATATGCAGATGTTTCACAAGTTCCTCAAGAAGACCACAATAATTTTTAGGACTCAGAAAAAAACATCTGTGTGTATTTAGATCATATGAAGAAAAAAAACAAATCTCAGGGCCAGTGTCATTGCTTAAATTAAAAGGAACATCACTGTTCAAAACAAAATGTTCTGAGCTGAAAATGAATGCATGTTCAGCTCAGAGATAGAGGGCAATAAAGAGAGATCAAAGCTTTTTATTAAATTGGACAGTCTCTGAAAATGTCTTTGAATTAAAAACTTCAAAAATTTACACAGTACAAGAATAGTGTGACAGAATGTCTATTAGCTTTAAAAACAAAACAGCATAATTACTGGCATAAAAAGCCATGGAAGTTTCTTCTTCTGAACAACTCACTGAAGTTGTTCAATAGGAAATGACCTAAGAAAAACTCCATCTTTGCAACTTGTCTGGAAAATATTTAAGTGCACACTCATGTCCATTCCTGTTCAGTAAAGCACAGAAGTATGTGCTTAATTTTAAGTGCATGCTATTATGGACAGTTGAATTGGGATCTACAAGATTAATCTGCAATTCCTACATTCTGCATGGATCCTGGGATAATAGTATAGCTCCTAAGTCAAAGCCCATTGAAGTCGACAGAATGACTCCCAGTGATATGAATGGGCTTTAGATTTGGACCACAAAAAACAGAATGGAACAAATAATCGATTGTAGACAATGCACAGAAACCTCATCGAGGGCCGTCCATCCATCTGTCTTGCATTTATACCCTCCAACACTTTCCCAAACTAACTTTTTTTTAATAGGTTAGTGGTTATGCATCCACTGGTCTCTGCAACAGTCTGTTCTTTGCCTAAAGTTTCTGCTCCATCAAGGCCCAGGATCACAAGTGTGTTCAACCCTCCCCTCTGCTTCCCAAGTCATTATAGAGGCTTTCATTTACTTTTAGTCTCCTGTTTCTGATGCATTATGATGAATACTGTTGTGTTGTCTGGAAAGTCTATGACTTTAATTATGTTTTATTTTATTTCCCTCCAGTTTGTACATGTATTGCATAAAGCGGAGTGCCTATTTTTTGTTCCTGGTGCACCCTGCCACATTTTTAAAACATAATTATATAAATAAACTATTCCACCTACCTCCCTTCACCAAATAAGCAAAATAGATTATAATCCACCAGGATTCTTAATGAATGACATGGTTGAGTGCTGTAATAAAGTGACCTTTAAAAATAATATAATATAATAATTGGAGATATACCAATCTCCTAGAACTGGAAGAGACCTTGAAAGGTCATTGAGTCCAGCCCCCTGCCTTCACTAGCAGACCAATTTTTGCCCCAGATCTGTAAGTGGTCCCCTTAAGGACTGAACTCACAACCCTGGGTTTAGCAGGCCAATGCTTAAACCATTGAGCTATCCCTCCCCCCTTATAATGAGGGACTATGGTAAATCTACAGTAAAGACCTGATCCTGGACCACTGAAGTCAAATAGGATTTTCACTATTGACTTCAAGGGGTGCAAAGATCGAGTCTTAAATGAATATAACCTTGAAGACTGTAGTTTGTAAGGAAACTGGAATGAAAAGATACCACAGTCAAAATTGCAAATCTAGATGCTTCAATTTAGGATTCTAAACCCACACTTAACCCACCTAAATAAAAGTGGTCTGATTTTCAAAGCTCCTATTGACTTCAATGGGAATTGCAAGAGCTCAGCACTTCTGAAAACCAGGCTGCTTCTATTTAAAGAAATATGGATGTTGGTCTGTGTATAGGCACCCTGCTTTAAAGATATAGTCTCTTGTTTTTCCTGGTTAAAAGTATTCTGAGATTGGGGCGTTGAAATTTAATATAAGGGTCATCACTGTTATACTTTGACAGCATTGTTGACTCTCACAATTTTATTGCGAGTCGCATGATATTTGATGTTCTTCCTAAGGCCATGGCTCCTGGAGTCATGTGATTAGGTGAGCATCTCAGCTTTCATTTGAAAGAAAAAGTAAGTTTATAGCCCTAATGTTTGCACAGAAAAGCCTGAAAACGTGAACTGAGTGAGCTCTAAAGGCTCAGAAACTGGAAGGAAAATGAAAAATCTATTTTTTTAAAAAAATCCCCAGATTTTTATGACAATCTCGTGATTTTGAGGATCCTGACTCACGATTTTTTGAATGCTTAGTGTTGGAAGGACAGTATTTTCTACTGTAACTGAGCCTGGAAGAAAAAGAGTCAACAGTCTTTATATATTATATTAAAAGAAATTCAATTAAAATACTGTTGTGCTGGAAACAAAACTGCAGGGAAAAAACCCCTATAAAATGAAATATCATTGAGCCCCTCTGCATGCTAATTGTGCTTTTCAGGAGGAGACATTTGGAGAGTGGTAACGTTTGGCATGCTATAAATGGGTGAGGAGAAAACTTACTTGTGTACAAGGCTCAAGGCTTTGGCTGTTGCTACAAACTTGTTCAGGGAGCAACTCTGGCATTTGCATTCCTGGATACATCCAGAGGGAATAAAACATGCTGACAAGACTAAGACAGCAAACAGAAACCAATGTGAAAAGCCTTAAGCCATCCCCAGAGCACCTGCATGAGCCATGGACCTGACAGCATAAAGATCAACCCCATTACCATAAAAAGAAAGATAGTCAGATCAGCTGAACATAGGTAAATGCAACAGAGGAACAAATCACACCCACATGGGTTATTTTTAATGTTAAAATGTCCACATTTTATTTTTTTAAAGGTGACCATTAAGATTTAGAGCAAGAGAGTAATTTTATGAACATTTTTAACAATTGCTCTAATTTTAAAGTACAGTATAATAGCAATTATAGTATCTCTTGCCCTATCAGATAAAGAAAATCTATGGGGCCTAATTCTCATTTAGGATGCCTTGTGCCACTCTGGCAGTGCAAAGAGGACTTAAAGCGAATGTAAAGGTAATTTACTCCCACTGTAGCACCCGTTTGCACAACCAGAATAGTACAAGGTGGCTCAGTGTAAGTGAGAATCAGGCCCATTATATTGGAAGGGGACTGAAATGCCTTTAAAATTAAGTACAATGGATAGAAATAAAAATAAAATTCTATTATGGCCCTTCAAAGTCCTTTACAGTAGCTAGTTAACAAGAAAAACTGTATATGGTCACAAATAATTAGCAGAAAACATAAAAACATGTAGATTTAATTGCAGATTAGTATATTTTAAAACAAAACATTGTAGCTGAAAATCAGTTCCTTTAGTTACCTACTAAGTTCAGAATTCAAGGTTCTGAGTTTTACCTGCCTCAAACAGGGCTGGCAAAGCAGCTCAGTGGGCTGCTATAAAAGGTATGATGAACCGTGGCCACTGGGAGCTGTGGGGGGCTGTGCAAATGTAAACAAACCGTCTGGCTGCCTGCCAGTTGATTACCCTGACAGGCCACGAGCGGCCTGTAGGCTGCAGGTTGCCCACCACCAGGGCCGCCCAGAGGGGGGAACAAGTGGGGCAATTTTCCCCAGGCCCCGGGCCCCATGAGCCCTGGCTTGGCGGTGGTCCAGGTCTTCTGCGGCATTTTGGTGGCGGGGGGTGTCATAAACAGATAGCTAAGGGTTAATGTTTCTTTTACCTGTAAAGGGTTAACAAAGGGAACCAAACACCTGACCAGAGGACCAATCAGGAAACTGGATTTTTCAAA
>NC_133772.1:44475786-44520072 GCF_003597395.2 Chelonoidis abingdonii
TGAGGTCCCATTTCAGCGAGTAGCTGTGGATATTCTGGGTCCTTTCCCCAGAAAGACGCCCAGAGGAAAGCAGTACGTACTGACTTTCGTGGACTTTGCTACCCAATGGCCCTTCAGTCACTCCAGGTCCTCAGCGGCAGGGGGCCCTTCAGTCACTCTGGGTCTTCGGCGGCATTTCAGTGGCGGGGGGCCCCTTCGGTGCTGCCAAAGACGCGGAGCAACTGAAGGGCCCTCCGCCGCCATAATGCCGCTGAAGACCTGGACTGCCGTCAGGTGAGTACAAGTGCCGCAGCTCCCCCACTTTGCCCCAGGCCCCCTGAACCCTCTGGGTGGCCCTGCCCACCACTGGTGTATGGCCTTGACTCTGGCTTCCTCCTCCCCCAATATGTCAGCTAACACTGCTGTTGAGCCAGGGCACTTGGGGGAAGTGATCTATGCCAAGTATAGGTCTTCCTTTCCAGAGCACAGGGGGAAATCAAGGAACCAGTCTGTTCTTACAGTGGTGCAACTACATGCTGCCCTTTGCTCAGGATTTGTAGCAAAACCATCTTATAGCCTTTAATGAGTTGAAATATGATACCATTTTAGTATTCACTGTTTCTTTTTAAACATGTCCACTCTCCGAAATATTTTGGCATTTCAATGTTTGTTTACTGTATTGTATCTGGAAATATTCCTGGTTTATCCCACTTCTACAGCAGTGAAATCACAATTCATTCTACCCAGCATATCTGAAATCTGCAGTAGACACTTACTATAAATCCTGATCACATTTGCCCATCTTCGCTTCAGACGCCTTGCCGATTTGCAAGCAGAAAGCACATAAAACATGACTTGTAGGCATAATAGTTAACTAATAGGACAACGAGAAAGGTCTGCATTAGATCAGTGCAGAAGGTGCTGCACTTAATTGCTTCATTTATGAAAGATCTGTTCCTTTGGGAAGCATGGTGGAGAATCCCTGATAGTTATTACTAATTTGATAAGACATTTAAAACATCAGTCTCTCTACACTGACGGCTTTTGCTGAAATTATCACCATCAAAATTTTCTGATGAGCTTGTGCTCCTCTCTGCAATTCTGAAAAAGACCACCACATTAACAGCTTCTGAGACAGATTTAAGCAGCATGAAATAATGGTTCCCTAATAGTAGCAGTAGAATTGTAGGGGCCATCTGAAATGATATCTAAATAATATCATTCATACCTAAACTTCTCTCACAAAAGGACCTGTGTAAAATTAAGTACTGGCAATGAAAATTGAAGTCAGGATTTCTTTGCTTGCTTAACAAATGGCTGGGCTATTATAAATATTTGACAAGAGAAACCTCAGTGAAACAGAAATGTGGTGAACTGTAGAAACATACATATTAACAGAATATCCATTTCTACCTCAATGCCTGCCTACCCTCCTTCTGCTCAGTGAAAAATCTGGAAAGTTTGCATGGTGATACCTGATTGCTGGATAAAAGTCTACTAGAAATTTTCCTGCACATAGATATTTCTGAAACTCTTGCTGACAGCCATGTGCATCAGAATCAAGGTTGTGAGATCGATCAATGTAAGGTCAGTATCTAACTGAGGGGGAAGCATTCTCCCCCCAAATCTCAACTTTAACTGAAAAGAAAGGATAAGTTCTGGCCCTTTACAGTGCAAAGAAAACCCAGACAATGGAAATGTATGTCCCTAAAGTTGAAAACTTGTCATGGTGATTTTTCCTATGGTTTATTCACAGTTCCCACAAATGCCAGGGACAGGTCTGGGGTGTAAGTACTCTATTGTTTTTTCACCCAGAAGGCCATTTAACAATCTGCAGCTCTGTAGAAAGGGGAGGGAGTGTGGACTAAAGCTAGTGACTCTAGAGCTACTGCAAGCAAGGAGAAGAGAGACAATGCAGGGAGCCAGCCAGAGGTTAAAAGATACTGAGGTGCTGAAGGATGGAGGCCTGAGAAAGGTATCTGAAAGGAGAAAGTGGGGAACATAGGATTCAATTGGCTCTGCTGGGAAGGAGACACCACACCCTCACCTGCTCGGAGAGCACTGCATCCCTGGATCACTCGACGCTCAAGCCACTGATCATTTGTTCCATCCCCACTCTGCTGCTACTTCAACGTTCCTACATCCTGACAGCCGTCATCTTGTTAAACAAATGCATGGAAGCGCAAATGACTGTCAAAGCCAAACTGTCTCCATTGTGCTTTAAAGCTCCAACAACCTCCCTGCATAACAAAAAATAAAACTTGTTGCATTTAAACAGTAAAAACCGCAAAGCCCCATGATTTTGAAACTAGAGTTAGAGAAGGATGGAAATATTATTATTATTTAACTTTTATATTATAGTAGTGACTACAAGAGAGCCACGTCAAATCCTGATTATAGCAGATGATGTACAAATATATAGTCAGTGACAGTCTCTGCACCAAAGAGATAAGTAGTTTCCAATTCCTGGCCACTGTCTGGATACAGCTACCAGAGTTATTGTACTTAGGCCCTCTGGAATCCACCCACTCCCTTCCTAATGCCTGCCCTGTCACAAATTAATCACATTTTTTGTGATGCTTGCCAGCAGTACCAATCAGTACCAATTTTGCTGGTGGTCCGTGTGATATGGATACCTGGCACCTAGGCAGGAGCCTGAGGATACCAGTTCATTGAATGCTGGCCAGCAAACAGCCAAAGTATGGTTCTTTGTGGTACCTACTAAACTGGGTTGGGATTTAAATTAATGACCTAGAAATCAAAGACATTTAGCAGCCTCCTGATCCACCCTGATCCCAACCCAATGACTATTTTTATTCAGAATAGAAACCACTAAAAAAATGCCAAGTCCAGTGAAAAAAACAAACTCACAAGTTTGAATTCCAATACACAGTTGTACTGGACAATGAATATTTCTCGCCATTGGAACAAAATAGCACTGAACAACCACACAAAAGGAGGCTGCATCTTTTCTTTAAAGTCAAGTTTCAAACTGCCTCTGAAGCTCAGCACCCTCTGAACTGCCTCCTACTATTTTATGCATCCTTGAACAAGATTCCTTTCAGAATCATTTCGCCGTTCACATTCTCCATGAAACATGGCAATAGCTGGTGTTAAGTAACTAAAAAGAAACTGGGGGGGGGGGCGGGGGAATGAAAACACAAAATGCAGTAGCATACTAAGATGTATAAGGTCTAAGTCAGCAGTGGCGGATTAGACACTGAGGCAATGGGCCCTGTGCCCAGGGGCCCCGGCCAATGGGAGGTGGGCCCAGAAAAATGGGCATCCTGACTTGCTCTGCCTGCCTGGCACTCCTGCTGGGGACCTGGGCAAGCCCCCGCAGCCCGACCCTCCTCCCCAGCAGGAGTCCTGCCCGGGGGGCAAGAAGGAGCAGGGCAAGCCCCCATGCCCTCACCCCATTTCCCTGGCAGGAGTGCCGGGGTGGGGGGGGGGACTGCAGGCAGAAGGGGTAAGGAGGGGCCCCCACTTGCTCTGGCCCAGAGCCCCACAAAACTGTAATCTGCCTGTGTAAATCAGCTATTCTAAAGCAACCTGGGAAGCACTGTCCTAACAACCTGAAACTGTTAATATATATATAGTATCTGTGGCAGCAACACATTTTACTGCAACATAATTCCACCATAAAATTGCATTTTGTGCTGGAAATCACTTAAGTAAATACCATCCTCCTCCTCCCACAGACACCTGACCCTCCGAAGCAAGCTCCAAATCATATTTCAATGCTTGTATGTTAGAAAAGTCATGTGAAGAACTGTTGCAAAAACAAAGGTATGTGCACAAACATATGCATGATGCACAAGAAGTCTGAAAGATGCTAATTGTTTGTTACACTGTATTTGTCGGAATTTCCAAAATCCCACCTCAGCAGAGCTCAATAATATACTTTGTGATGGGGTGTACACCCCACACCAGCCCAGCAAGAGCTGAATTAGGCCAAGAGGGCCCAATCAGTCAATTAAGATGCAAATGGGGGAGATTTAGGCTGTGTGGACAGAGCTAATTAGAAGGAAGCTCATCTCTGAGGCAACAGGCAGGGCTTCTATAAAGCCAGAAGGCCGGCAACAGTGTGTAGCAGGGAGAAAGCTGGCAGTCTCACACTTGGAAGTAAGGGGAAAAGCAGCATGGTAGGAAGGAGTCCAGGGGTAAGAGCAGTCAGTCTGGTACAGATGCAGTCCTTAACTGTTCACCAAAGGGCCCTGGACTGGAACATAGAATAGAGGGTGGGCCTGGGTTCCCCTACCAACCACTATAGAGTGGCATTGCTAAGGGCAGCGGATATGAAGTCTGTTGGAGTTACTGCTGGAGCAAGACTGTCAGGGCAGTGGGGTTGAGAGCTGCCTAATGCTGCTTGTGGAAAGAACCTTGAAAGACCACCCCAGAAGAAGAAAGCACTTAGTGGCCTGACTGGACGGCCAAGTCACGAGGAGAAAGCAGCAGCTCCTGGAGTGAGAGAGGGTTGCAGACACAGAGAGAGAGAGAGAGGTGGAGTGCAACCACAGGAAGGGGTGTTAGTCAGGCAGAGCTAATCCCCACAATAGCCAGGAGGAGATGCCATCGAGCAGTGAGCAGAGCACTCTATCATATATTTCTCCATAAATCATGAGAGAGAAATGGAGAGAGAATTGTGAGGTAAAAGAGTTTAGCTAGCTAGACACGAGCCCACCCATGACTGAAGTTTCTAAATCTCTAATATTGATAAGGAAGGTTCCAGTTCTCAAAGTCTAGATAAGCACCTACAAATACCAGACTTTCATTTCATCAGCCATATAGAAGAGAGAGACTGGCTGCATGCATGCAGCACTCTGCTACTTCTATTGGTAACTGAGCACTCAGCAAATGAGACAAGTACAAGCACTAGTACCAGACCCTGATAAACTTTAGAGGTGGCTTTATTCTGTTTAATTCCATGACTCCAAGCCATTGAAGTCTATGAAAGCCTCACAAACAGGGCCTCCGGAAGAAGGCAATCCATGTACCATGAGGCAGCCCGGGAAATGAAGTATATCTGCTAGCTCTTAAAAAAGGGCATTTACCCTAATTTTTATAGTTATTTTCTTATGGTTGATAACACAGCCATCTCAGAAGTCAAAGCTGCTTACAGGGAAGGGGGTTTAAGTATGTGGCACAGAATATTTTTTAAAGAATTTGGAATTGCAAAGGATAATGTAAGTGAGGAAGTGATAACTGCTAGAGTACAAAGTGCTCACACAGCCTTCACCAGTGATGCTCCCTGAAACTAGTAGAAACATGTCGATACTATCTAAAATAAACACAACCTGCCTCTCATGTTTGGTGACTGATGAATAAGAATAATTCTAACATTCAAGATTCCAAGCCTTTGGGTCCCATTGTCTAAGAGAATCATATGGAATCCCAGAACTAGGGCTGTCAAGTGATTAAAAAAATTAATCGTGCTGTTAAAAAATAATAGAATACCATTTATTTAAATATTTTCGGATGTTTTCTACATTTTCAAATATATTGATTTCAATTACAACACAGAATACAAAGTGTACAGTGCTCACTTTATAATTATTTTTATTACAAATATTTGCACTCTAAAAACAAAAGAAATAGTGTTTTTCAATTCACCTAATACAAGTGTTGTAGTGGAATCTGTTTATCATCAAAGTTGAACTTACAAATATAAAATTATGCACAAAAAATAACTGCATTCAAAAATAAAACAATGTAAAACTTTAGCGCCTACAAGTCCAATCAGTCCTACTTCTTGTTCAGCCAATCACTCACACAAACAAGTTTGTTTACATTTGCAGGCGATAATGCTGCTCAGCTTCTTGTTTACAATGACCTGAAAGTGAGAACAGGTTTTCACATGGCACTGTTGTAGCCAGTGTTGCAAGATAGTTACATACCAGATGCGCTAAAGTTTCACGTGTCCTTTCGTGCTTCAACCACCATTCCAGAGGACATGTGTCCTTGCTGATGATGGGTTCTATTCTATAATGATCCAGAGCAGTGCAGACCAACGCATGTTCACTTGCATCATCTGAGTCAGATGCCACCAGCAGAACGCTGATTTTATTTTTTGGTGGTTCGGGTTCTGTAGTTTCTGCATTGGAGTGTTGCTCTTCTATGACTTCTGAAAGCATGCTCCACACCTTGTCCCTTCAGATTTTGGAAGGCACTTCAGATTCCTAAACCTTGGGTCGAGTGATGTAGCTATCTTTAAAAATCTCACATTGATAGCTGCTTTGCATTTGTCAAATCTGCAGGGAAAGTGTTCGTAAAATGAACAACATATGCTGGGTTATAATACAAGACTTCTGTAACATGAAATATCTGGCAGAATGCATGTAAAACAGAACAGGAGACATACAGTTCTCCCCCCCCCAGGAATTCTGCCACAAATTTAATTAACATATACAGTACTTTTTTTAATGAGCGTCCTCACATGGAAGCACGTCCTCTGGAATGGTGTCTGAAGCATGAAGGGGCATATGAATGTTTGGCATATCTGGTGCGTAAATACCTTTCAATGCCGGCTACAAAAGTGCGATGCGAATGTCTGTTCTCACTTCAAGTGACATTGTAAATAAAAAGCGGGCAGCATTATCTCCCGTAAATGTAAACAAACTTGTTTCTCTTAGTGATTGGCTGAACAAGACGTAGGACTGAGCGGATTTGTAGGCTCTAAAGTTTTACAATGTTTTGTTTTTGAGTGCAGTTATGTAACAAAAAAAAGTTTGTAAGTTGCACTTTCATGATAAAAAGATTGCACTACAGGACGTGTATGCGGTGAATTTAAAAATACTATTTCTTTTGTTTATAATTTTTACAGTGCAAATATTTTCAATAACAATAATTATATAAAGTGAGTACTGTACACTTTGTATTCTGTGTTGTCATTGAAAACAATATATTTGAAAATGTACAAAAGCATCCAAAAATATTTAATACATTTCAATTGGTATTCTATAGTTTAATAGTGTGATTGATCACAATTAATTTTTTTAATCACAATTAATTTTTTTGAATTAATCACGTGAGTTAACTGCAATTAATCGACAGCCCTACCCAGAACCCTTAACATGCTGCTCTTCTACTGGAATTAGATATGGACTCAAACAGACCAAGAACTTCAGAGAACATAGGACTTGATGGAGAATGCACCACTTGATGCATGTGTTAAAGAGCTGCAGTTGTTTGTACAGGTTCTAAGAATCAAATTCCTTCATGAACAAAGTGAAAGAGGCACTGAATAAATCAGGCAACTGATAAAAATGCAATAGTGTTGCTCAGTTTTATTTTATTAGCCAAACATTAGCTACAAAAATCTGAAAAAAAAAATACTGTATCCATATATGCCTACAAATACAGACCTGGGGTAATGGATTTACCTTCAACTGTTTCTGAAGGTAACACAATGACAACGTAAGTAGGCTACAAGCTTATAGGGCTGCTGTTAGAGTCGTGCTTTAAGTGGGAGTTAATTTTTGAAAGCAGTGACTTTTGCCCAGCTGTTAGATATTGACGCCAAAGGTGCAATGAGTCATAAAAACACCTTGTAATAGTTTAACTGAGGTTAATCTTTAGAAAAAAATCATATCAAATCATTCAGTGACTCTAAAACATATACAAGGGGACATTTGGCCTCCAGAGCTGTATACATAACATACTACATACGTCTCTGCCCAGGGCCATTCACTTTCATCCCTTCCCAATCAATCCAGCTCTGGGGCCTGATTATCAACTGCATTGGAATATCTTTGGTGCAGAGAGTTGGGGACACAAGGGAGCCCGCTGTGGCTCCCTGATTCTCAAGCTGCCCAACCTCTCACATGATGTGAGTTAGAGTAGTCTCAGTGCAGTTCTAATTTACAACAGCTGGCTATCGTCCATACCAGTTAAGAACTGCCATAGGAGAGCTCCACTCCACTCTCTTCTTATCCTGTTATGCTTCCTCCCTCCTAGGACACTTCCCCTATACCAGGTTAGCAATTAGGATTGCCAACCCTCGCAGTTTCGCCGGGAGTCTCACTGAATCGGGCGCTATCTCCCAGAAGCTACTGATGTCAACCCAGGAGATTTTACACAGCCAATTATAATCTCTGTGTATAGAAGAAGCCCCATGTGGTCACAGATTAGCTCTAGCTTTGCAAAAAGTAGCTAAAACTAGACTTTCTAAACTAAAAAAGGCAGACATTCTGCTGAAGGTTGTTTCACCTGGAAAAAACATTTCCTAGAAATTATCATCCATTTCTCTGCTAGTCACAAGCCTTTTTCACTCTATAGCTAGAGAGGTGTTGCGCTATGACTGCTGCTTATTCTATTAACCATAAATGTTTCTGGGTTACCCTGCTCCTTTCCCCCCATTTGTTTGTGTTATTCACCTGTTGTCTCTCATCATGTGCTAAGATTGAAAACTCTTTGGGGTAAGAGCTGTCTTTTTTTTTTTTAAACTAGGTGTTATGCAGTACCTAGTACAATGAAGTTTAGATTCCAGATCAGGGCTTGTAGGCACTACCACAGTATAAACAAACAAGAGTAATAATCCCATATACTAATAGTAATCTATGTCAGTAGAGCTCTGTTAAGTAGCTGAAACTGACAACTGCATAGCAGAAAATAAACAAAAACAAATATACAGAATGAAATTGAAAGGATTAGAATGACACTGAAACTCCTCCTTGAATATTCCATTAGAACGGACGTAAAACTCAAAACTCTCAAGTCTTTGTAAATCATATTTTCTAATATAATTTCTTCTTCCAATCAAGCCATCCATTCCAAGAAGTCATTGCAAAATGCTGATATCTGACCTTTGTCTCTTATCGCACACAGATATTAGTACGTTTCTCTACAGTATAGTATGTACATAGTATGTATGCTGCCTTGTCTGGTAAATGAGCATAAACCAAGAGGGAAAATAACTGAGCATGCAATGCTTTTTCCTTTGATTATCAGTAGCCGTTCCATAAAACAATAACAAGCATAAGATAAATGAGCATTTTTATGGAAGTTTAGGTATGAGCCACTTAGCTATGTCAGTACAGATCAAATCAAAACTCACAAAGTAGTGCAAAGCAAACTCTGTTTCAGAACATGGACAGCTCAAATTCACCATGGCTGTTCTTTTAAACGTAGCACAGCAGATTTCTATGAATCAGCACTTTCCCCCCATCCCTCCACAAACCATCCCCTGAATGACAGCAATTACTTCCCTCAACCTCTGTAAGAATCTGATCATTACTAAGACAACCCCAGGCAATTTAGGATAGATGTACAATGGTTTTACTTTGGGCGATACTGGGTCATTGATTTTTAAGTCAAACTCTTCATTGACTTCTGTGGGGAGTTCAGTTTAAAAATTCCAGTGGCACAATATGGGCTACAATCTGCAGAACCAAGCTAACGACGGGGATGGCAGGGGGAGAGGGGAAGAAGGAGACCATGAGTGAGCCTCGTGTGGTATTGATTTAAATGATGAAAAGGGAGCATTTTACTTCATCTGTGTAGTGGTGGTAAGGCCAAGGGGCACCTTTCAGATGGCTGCAGCTGACATGGGTGGACAAGGGAGAATTTTGATCAGGATTCAGAAGAACTTAGGAGAGCAAGATAGCCATCTTATGGTAAATTCAGAATCTGACTCTCTGTCAGCAAAATGTAAATGAGCCAGAACTGCAGTAAGGTGCCATCACCAGACCAATTCCTAGCAGTGGCATTTTGTACACTGTTAATGGGCATCCACAGCCAAAGCACCTGATCCTGCTGATGATGATTTCAGTGGGAATTTTGCCATTGATTTCAATTGGAAGCAAGCTCAGGACCTGATTTTTCAGACATACTAGGTCAGGTTAAGTATCCAAACTTTGGGGAGTTTATCTGACCACAGCTTCTCTGTTCAGTGCTGATCAGTGCTGTTTCAACCCAGAAATTTGTGAGCTTCTTTTGAGGCTTCTGCTTTCCCCCTCCACCTCACATACACACAGAGAAGAAACACTGATAAAACCTCAAGTAAAAATTATTTTCTTTGATAAAATGCTATTCCCGAAAGACGCTGGTCTCATGTCAAAGGACCTCACTTTCTGAGTAAATGGTTCAGTCTTAAGTGCCACAGAGGAAGCTGTCTGTTTATCTCGAAATGCTAAAGGCTGCTTCTTGAAAACCATCCCTACCTAGTTCTCAGGCACTGACTGGATTACGCAACCAAGTGTAATGAATGGAAATGAAGCACAAGAAATGGAAACAGTGGCCGATTGCTTTTCTTTATGCTACTGATAAAATAAAATAAAATATGTATGGGGGCAGGGAACACTCATGTTTCCCCTTTACTTTGGTAGATGAACTGTTTTGTTCAGCACTGGCATCCTCAGGGCCTCCTCTATTTACCATTTACCCTTATGGAAACTGTTCTTTGGGCAAGGAGCCCCAGCTTCTCTGTCCACCCTCTCTCCACTCCCCGGTTTTTCTTTTGCAAGAATTGTGCACCTTGTTATGGCAAAATATTTTGAATTTTAACATCTACCTTCAAGACCCCATGTTGCAGCTACCGTCTGAGAAAGACTGAGGCCTGGTCTACACTACACAGTTAGGTTGACATAAGCTGCATTACATCGACCTAATTATGTCTGTCTACAGTACAGTCTTGTCCTGCCAATGTAAGTGCCCTATTACGCCAACATAATAACTCCATCTCCACGAGAGGTGTAGGGCCCAAAGCAGTGTCTTTGGTAGAGTTACTTAAATTGGCTTTCAGCAGAGTGTGAAATTGATAAGAAAGCCCAGAACCTAGCTGCCCTCTGTTCCCCTGGAGAGCTGGGTGGCTGGACCCAGCTCCCAGTGGGGAGCGGGGTGGAGGGAACAGCCAGCCGGGATCCCTGAAGCCTGTGGGGCAGCCGGGCTCCCAGCCAGGGAGCTGCCAGCGGAGCTGAGACTGGGCTCTCTGCTTCCTACACTGTCCCCCTAAGTTAGTGGGAGTACTCCTGGTGAGGACACACTCTGCTGACCGAAGGAGGGCAGTGTGGACATGCACCTCTGAAGCAATTACTGCAGTGACTGTATGTCGACCTAACATAGGTCACCTTAAGTTTGTAGTGTAGATGTACCCTGAATGGGACTCCTTCCAGTTAATTCTGTTGCTTAATTGGCTGGAGGGATTAACACTGAGCAATGCAGTATATCCCGTCCCCGATCCCTGCAGCAGCAGAACACACAAATCCCAGCCCCTGATGTTTTAGGACTTGATTGTGCAATACTTATTCACACTGCTGGACAACTTGTGCACATGAGTGGTTCCGTTAGCTTCAGGGGAATTGCTTGCATGAGTAAGTGTGCCTGAAAGAGAATAAGGGTCAAACTAGCTCTTAAAGAACAAGAGACAAGGGGAGTGCGAATTTAATTCACCATCCCTATTATTCTGGGCCTTCATTTCCCACTGAATAAGGCCTTGTCCTCTCCACCTCCTGCATCTTAACAAGCTTACCTGCCCGCTGCTAAGGTACCACCAAGATCAGCTATTGGGAAGACATAGGGTGAACATTCTGCAAAATGTCCCCCACTCCAAGAAACGGAAAGAGTCTCATCTGCAGTTTTGCCAGCTACTGTCTAGACTGGAGACAGAAGTCTCAGCATTGCTCCTGTGCTCAGATTTCCTGGGTGGCATCACAACGTGCTACAGGCAACAGCCACTGAGCTGGAAGCTTAAGCATTCCTGAACAAAATGAAGAGTATACAGGAAAAGCATTCTGGTCGGGAACCACATGGGCATCTGGGATTTAATATGATGTCTGGCACCTGAGGATTATCAAAGGTGTATCTCAAAGCTCTCCATAGCAATATCAGGCTCCAAACACTTCCTACTTCTGAAGAGAGAAAAAAAAATCAAGTATTTTTGATGTCACTACTTAATGCATTTCAACATGTCTGATCCCTGAATGTTTATTAAAGTACATCTCATTTAACAGAGATGCTCCTCCAGATATCATGGGGAAACTACTCTTCGCTCAGCAATTCACCAGCTGTCTGTGTTTCCTTGAGCCATCTTATGGTGACGCTGAGAGCTGCCAATAAGGAAGAGAAAGACAGAGAGAGAAAAGCAGGGACAGCAATGCTCTCTTAAGCTTCCAAGTCGAGTATAGCTCTGTTCATGCCAGACCTCTCATCTCTCAGTACAGACAGGCTCAGTGGTATAGCTGTCAGATTTCCAAGGTTTCCATTAATCATTTCCCCAAGAGTTCCATTCTCGATGGCTTCTTATTTCACGTGTGCAAGGAATAGACAATTCAAACTTTGCAGTACATCTTCATATGGGATCTCTTGTTGATGATGTGACAATACACACGTTGACTGCTAATTAACCAGGGACCAGTCTGTACCACCGCTAAATACCCTCAGCCTTCAGAGGAAGTTTGGATCTGTACCCAAACTCTGGGGCTCAAGCCCATATGTATAATTAACAGGGTTGCAGTTCTAGCACAAGAGGTCAAACTGTCCATCAAGGTTCTTATAGCGAGTCCATCACCATAGTATGTGAGTGCTTCAATTTACCCCCGTTTTGAGGGAGGTGGCGAGAACAAATCAGCTCTCCCTCCTTAGTACCTTTAAGACCTATACATCTGAAACACAGTATTTTCACTCACTGAGCAATCCTGTCCTGGAAGCCTGGGTCCTGGAAGAGTCCAAATGCACCATTCACTGTGTAAACACATATATTAAATTGGGGTTCCAATCTTTTTTCTTTTTATTATATTTTTATGCCCTAATAATATGCTTGATGCTATACAGGACACAAAATGAGGACAGTCTCTGTCCCAAGGAGCTTGCAGTCTGGAGACAGCAGGTGCTGAGAAGCCTCAAAGACGGGGGTTGAGAAATAGCAGAGGGTTTTGTTTGAAATGCAGATCAAACCAAAGTAAATTTACTTTTGACAAGATTTCAGTAATACAGCCCACAACTAGAGTTGTCAATTTTGGCTGGAGGTATTCCTGGAGATTTAATCACATGACATAATCTTTAATTAAAGATTAATCTGTAATTCCTGGAGACTCCAGGGCAATCCTGGAGGGTTGGCTACTGTAACCACAATAGGACTACGATAACAGAGCAAAAGAAAACACACTTATGTTGAGGTCTGAGCATAATAAAGTGGTAAAAGTATACTCTGTGGGCCTGATTTTCAAGGGCTCCAGGCACACAAATGGGACCAGATTGTCATCAGAACTCAGCTCCTGCTAAGGCACCTTAATGAGGGCCAAATTTTCAAAACTGCTGAGCACCCTGTAGTTCCCCTTGCAATGCAAATGACTAGGTTTTCAAGAGTACTCAACAACTCAGCCAAAAATCTGGCTCCTCAGCAGCGGGGCCAAAGCTTTCTGAAGGTTCTGGCCTCAAAGTTGTAAAAGTATCTTATTCTAGGGCCTATTTCCACTGGCCTTAACTTTAACCCAAATTTAGAGTCATGTTTTCAGTCAGTGTTTGGCTGAACAGTAAGGATCAAACGGGATAGCAAATGGCTTAGTTCCTTAACTCAGTCTGTGCCACACTGAGGATGGGGCAGTAAGCCAGATGGACTGAAGTCATACGTTTTCCTGGGTGTTCTGCAAGGCTGAGTTGATGAGCAACAACTCAGACTACACCAGCCTGCTTCAGCCCAGCAGGTCTGACTTTCTACGGGCTAATTGCTGAGGTAAAAAAGGAAGCTATTTAAAACAAAATCAATGCAGATTTTAAAAAATAAGATCAGACAGTTTTTCCCTCAGTCAGGGCCGCCCCGGGGGCGGGGAGCGCAAGTGGGGCAATTTGCCCCAAGCCCTGCAGGGGCCCCACGAGAATATAGTATTCTATATTATTGAAACTTTTTCTTATGGAAGGAGCCTCTGAAATTGCTTTGCTCCAGGCCCCCTGAATCCTCTGGGAGGCCCTGCCCTCAGTGGGGTCAACTTATTGCTTCCTGTCTAGACAAGTGCACTATGGAGATGCTCCATCATTATCCATTAGTAGTTCAGTGAAAACCTTGTCATTTGATTAATTGTAAATCAGCTCACATTACATCAGCAATGGGATGTTCTGAGCTTATCAGTCAATGTTACTGCATGTTCTAGTGAAATTTACAATGATTCGGCCTGACCTTAGAAAAATGAGGAAATTCAAGCTGTTGGTAAAACAGAATCTTTTCAAATTACAGTAGCACTGAGCTTTCCCTGCTCTGTATGAGAATGTGCTTCTATAGATCCTATCAGTGACACATACAACTCCCTATCAGGTACCAGTCACACGACACATATGCATAAAATTCTGCTACTGTGGCTAACTGCAATGCACTGGAGCTGACAGATGCAGCAGTCTTTCCATTGACTTCAATTGGTTTTGGATCAAGCCCCAACTGTTGGTGGCATTTTCCCCTAGAGAATCTGCCAGGGTGCAGCACTCACATTCCCCAAAGTAATTTGTCTGTTCCTGAACCCTACCACAGAAAGGAGCACTTTCCCCAAAACTGTTCTCTAACAGCATCATATGCAAGGATCATCTTCCATAAAAGCAGGCACTCAAATACTATGATGATGAGCACTACAGAAAGGCCTGCAAACATACACACTTCCAGAGAGTCTATGCAAGTTTGTAGAAGTGTAGCTCTGAGTTGAATCAAATAAGATGTGTCAGATGGCTAAAACGCTGTACAGCTCTAAAAACGTATGAGCAAACGGTGAAGCAGTGAATTCCCATCTCAAAGCCAGGGGGAAGAAAAAATGTAAAAATCAAGGAGTCAGAAATTATAATACAGTATATTAATTACCTCAAGTATGCTGGCTCTTTTCCTCAGAAACATATTTGCAATATGTGTTGTATTTTTCCTCACTGTAGCATAGGTCTTTTAATCTCTTACGCTTTGATCATGCAAACTGATCTATATGAATGGACCTTTACACCTTGCAACAGAATTCAGTAGGACTCTGCACAGGCAGATTGGATTGGAGGATTACAATTTAGACTGTAAACTATGGAGTGTGTCTAGCTAGCAGAACATGATCCTGATTTCATAAGCGGTTGCTGAGCACTGCTGCAACATGCATAATAAGTAATATCTATCTAGCCAATGAATTCATATAAAAATCAACATAGCACTTCACTAATTAATATACATTAAGCGAATGAAGGTCCATCTAAATGTAGTTTTCATACTGTTTGCATACGGAGAAAAGGTCAGTCTCCAACAAACTCTATTAATTGTATTTGATAGAAAAAGGTCCTCTTTTTGCAGGCCAAACAGTACTCAGAAAATCTCTCTGTGACACGATGTTGTTTTATTTAGCCTTTTCCCAGAAATATTTGTTCCCCCGCCCCAACACACACACACACACACACTCTCTCTCTCTCTCTCCACTCTGGAAATAAGAGCCCCTTATTCAAATTCCAGTCATTGGAAATATATGCAGATATTTGAAATGGGGACTTGAACAATGTTTCTGAAAATGACATTTCAAACTCAGTGAAGTGGCCTCTCTCATCCTCCTCTATGTGTCGGATACCCTGTCATTTAAAATGACACAGCTGATTTACTTTGCCCAGTTGTTTAAAGAATAGTACAGAGCCGATATTCTGCCCTCTCCCAAAGGTCAGGAAATATACATGTTCAATGGAAACAGGGGTTGGCCATCTTTCCAAGGGAGTGGCACATGGGTGAAAATTCATGGAGCTTGCCTGAAAGAGCAAGGTAAAGGAGAACAGAAAACCTTCCCACCTGCCCCCACCCACTGTTCTTAAATTAAATCAATTAACAAAATCCGGAAGATCACAAATCTACAGAAGATATATGTACATGGTTGAATTAGAGATGAAAATCTGCCCTTCCCCTACTTAGCTGCCAAGATCAGCGTTTGGTGTCGTATGTTTCTTCTGCAATACTCGGTGGTATTAATGACACTTAAAGCAGCATAAAGTGTGACACTCTGTATGCTGATGTGGCAGTCACAGAAGAAGCACAAACACTGAACTTAAGTTTTGGCAGGTTAAAAATCTTCCGCTTCACACAGTACATTCTCCAGAAGAAATGTGACAGAGACGTACAACTAAACTAACCTAGGGCAGCTGTCAGTTGGGGCCAGACTGTGACCCCCTTACTGACATTGGTGAGCAGTTTACTCACACAAGTAATCCCATTTTACTTATATGGTCTATAAACAAACTCTGCGAATGACTCTAGATTAAGAAATTAATTGACAGGACATAGAAGAGTCATTTACACCACGCCACTGAAACCTCTCTCTGTCTTTACAGTCAGTATTTCCCCACTAGTGACTCTCTGCTCAGGGGCCTCTCTTGCTGTGGACAACACCACCTATTAAAATGGTCTCGTAGCACCTGCAGACTCCACTACCAGTGCTGTAGAGTCCTCTCCAGATTTAACGATGCGCCAGGACATTAAGGCCCCAATTCAGCAAAACACTTAAGCAAGTATTTAATTTTAGGCACCTGCTTAACTTCCATGGACATCAAGCACATGTTTAAGTGCTTCATTGAATCTGGACCTTAACCTAGGATTCCCTCCTTCTCTGGGACAATCTTTCCTATAATGCACATTGACACTACTCCCTCCCCGCCAGCCAACACGATCCAGATCCAGAAACTGCTCACAGTCAAGTTATTTTAAGTCCCTGAAAGGAGTCTTGAACTGAGGGCACTTACAGAAGTTCAGCTCATGCTGAGGTAGACCACACCACATTCTCACGCATAATCCAGATAAATATGGGCTACACAGAGGAGCCGCTGCAAGAAGCAAGAATCCACTCTACAAATCCAGTCATTTAGAATGATACTACTGCTGTCCCTGGGCTATAGTAGCGGCTCCAACCCCTGCACAGTCCCAATAAAGGGCTTAGGCTTGTGGAGTTGCATACCAGCTGCTCCCCACACATACACACACTAAATCCTTGCCACACCCATAACTCTACGATACTGCAGTGCCTAGCGACACCATGGAGTAGAATTCCATCCTAGGCCAGGTGAGTAGAGCTTCCTGAGCATTCTCTTAGGGTATGTCTACACTGCAATTAAGCACTCGCTTCTGGCCTATGTCAGCTGACTGAGGCTCGCAGGGCATGGACTGCAAAACTGCAGTGTAGATATTCGGGCTTTGGCTGGCGCCTGTGCTCTGGAACCTCCCCGCTCCACCCCCATTGCAGAGTCCCAGAGCTTAGGCACCAGCCAGAGCCCGAACATCTACCCAGCAATTGTATAGCCCTGCAACCTGAGCCCTGCAAGCCGGAGTCAGCTGACACATGCTAGCTGTGGGTTTTTAACTGCAGTACGGACATACCCCAGTGGCCCACTCCACCACAACAATCTGATTGCATCTAAGGCTTCTTTTGTCCACATGTGGGTGGGAAGGAGCATTTAGTACTTATTGAGCCCAACCCCTGTGAGCTGGCTCCTTCTAGCTCCTTAACCACCCATCTTCTTGTCCCTGATGGCAATTACACTGTGTGCTCTAAAGAAAAATAAACTTTTTGTGTAGCATGCATGGAAAAGAAGATAAACAGCCTATTTTAGGCAACAAAGGCCTGACATTTCAAAATGATGGATTTGTGGCCTTTGTAAGGAACTAGCCTTGCTATTTCCAGCCCACATTACAGAGCAGTAGAATTATTCATACAAATTTGCCAGCTCTGGAATTGCATTTGTATGCCTGGCAGTTATGGAATATTCCAGGATTTCCCAGGGTGCTGAGTTGACACATTCTAGATGCACTTGCGATGTGTGGAAGATAATGACAACCCATTCCTTCGGGCTTGGGGATGTGCAGATGGTTACTCTTAAGAACAGGAGCACAACAGTGATAGTATTCTTTTTTTTTTTTTTTTTTAATGTCTATTCTCTTGTTGAATAGATCACACCCGCCAGGCCAGCAAAATGCAGGCAACAACCAGCTGTGCACTGCATGATATTTATAAAGAATCTGACATTTCCTCAAAGCTTTTGTCTGTCTAAAGGATAACGATTAATTTGTTTGGAGATATGCTTTATCCAATTTGCATTGTCCGCCTTCGTGTTGCATCGGTCACTTCACCCAGGCTACTCCATACAGTCTGCTTGGACTGTGTACTCTCTGGGGCAGAGGATCTCCAGTTTAGTAGCTTCCGTAGAGAGATGGCCCATGAGAGAATTTCCCCTTCTGTCATGACCGCACAGGTCACCACCCCTCCCATTCATGATTGCAGAACATCCCTCTGGCAGCTGATTACATAGAAGAGTAATAATAGGAAAACATTTATTGTATTTAAATTCTTTTTTATTGAGTTTAGCAGCTGGAAACAAGGCAGAGAGCAAACACAATGCAACTAGCTAGCTCTCTAGGAACCACCAGAAAATGCTCTTCCCCAGTGGTCCATGGACCAGAATTTGAGGATTTCTGATCTAGAGACCAGCAGAAAATGCCTGCAAGGGTCCTCTTTAGATGTGCTGATACACCACAATCTCAGTAACAGAGATGGGCCAAACCATATCTCCAGATCCAAACTAGAATTTGTCTCCATAGCGGGCTGAGCTAACCGACCTAATATCAAAACACCTCCACTCTTTGAGAAAGCTGGGATCTGGGACCGAACCTGGACTTTGCACATATCTACTCCATATGTACAGATTGGGCCCATATGTGACCCATACGGTGCAGTTCAAACCTCTCCTCTGCTCCATGCTGACTAGTCAAGTGAATACCTAGTCAGGAAGGGCAGGCCCTATTTATTTTATTTTTCAAAATGTTTTCCTTTTAATACATGCTCTCTCCTAGGATCTCTCTAGAGCAGTGTTTCCCAAACTAGGGCTGCCACTTGCGCAGGGAAAGCCCCTGGAGGGCTGGGCCGGTTTGTTTATCTGCCACGTCCACAGGTTCGGCCAATTGCGACTCCCACTTAGCTTTTACTGAATATAGCACTTTAGATCTTCAAAGCATCTTACTCACAGTAATTAATCCCACAACACTCCAGTGATGCAGGGAAGTATTGCCTCTAACTTGCAGAAGAGGAAATAAGAGATACACTAAAATGACTTATCCAAGGCTACACAGAGAGGACAGAATTGTGGCTTTCTCTGGATAGCTGAGCTAGAAAGGAAGAGGGTTCTGGGACCCTTGACTCTTTCCCATAATGAGCTCACACCAGATGCATAATTCTCCTGCCTGTGGCATGCAGGAGTACACAGGTGGGAGCTGGGGAGGGCAGAGGCCAGCTGCCAAAGGAGTCAAGCTGCCAGGGTGCAGGTGGCGGGGGCATCAGAGCTGGTATAAATGCAAAAAAAAACATCTAGAGCTGGCCGGAAAACAAGAAGTCTGATTTGGAAAAATTTCAAGGTTTCAACATTTCATAGACTATCAGGATTGGAAGGGACCTCAGGCAGTTATCTAGTCCAATTGCCTGCTCAAAGCAGGATCAGTCCTCAACTAAATCATCTCAGCCAGGGCTTTGTCAAGCTTGACCTTAAAAACCTCTAAGGAAGGAGATTCCACCACCTCCCTAGGTAACCCATTTCAGTGCTTCACCACTCTCCTAGTGAAAAAGTTTTTCCTAATATCCAACCTAAACCTCCCGCACTGCAATGAGAGNCTTCTCTTCTGCAGACTAAAAATCCCAGTTCCCTCAGTCTCTCCTCATAAGTCATGTGCTCCAGCCCCCTGATCATTTTTGTTCCCCTCTGCTGGACTCTTTCCAATTTTTCCACATCCTTCTTGTAGTGTGGGGCCCAAAACTGGACACAGTACTCCAGATAAGGCCTCATCAATGTCGAATAGAGGGGAATGATCACGTCCTCGATCTGCTGGCAATGCCCCAGAATGTTTTCATTCTGCATTGGAACAAAAAGTAGACTCACCAGAGATGTGGGAGACCCAGGTACAAGTCTGCCTGATTAGGAGCAGGGACTTAAACCTGGCTCTCCCACGTCCCAGGTAAGTGCCCTATAGCCAATAGGCTATAGAGTCTCTCTCTCTTTCCTCCCCTCTCCTCCCTACTCCCTGCCAAAAAACAAAACCCCACCATCAACAACCATTCTGGACCTGAGAAACCTTCCCAGTCAAGGTTTTGTCAAACTGACACATTTCTGTGAACAGTTTCAGTTTCAACAGATCAGCATTTTCCAACCAAAAAACCCAATATCTTGTTGAAAAAATTTCCTACCAGCTCTAAGGGCATCCACACAAGACGTCTTTAGGCTCCAGTAGACTTTGATGCCTGTGTTGCCAACCTGTTCTTTGCGAAGGACAAACCCCTAATCTATGGAAAGAATGACTTATGGGGCAAAAGGTTCCCTCTCATACCTCCTTTCGGAAGTTCTCCCAGGGGAGGGGTGATCTAGCCCATGGCCTTTTATACATATTTAGGCTATGTCTACACTTAAACGCTTCAGCTGCACCACAGCAGCTGTGCCACTGTAGTGCTTCAGCATAGACGCTCACAACAGCAACAAGATGCATTCTCCCATTGCAGTAGTTAATCCACATCCCCAAGAGTTGGCAGATGGGTCAATGGAAGAATTCTTCCATCCACCTAGCACTGTGTACACCTGGAGTTAAATTGATGTAACTACATCTCTCAGGGGTGTGGATTTTTCACTCTCTTGAGAAACAGCTATACCAATGTATGTTTCCAGTGTAGACTAGCCCTTAGACTCCATTCCTGTGAGTTAATACACGGGAGCTGACCTCTGGCCCAGTGTGGAACCCCATGAAGTCAACAATGCTCCATGCGCGTGCAGGAGTTAGCTGAACGTTCAAGATGTATGAAAAAGAACATTCCAAGTGCTGTGTCTCTATATGCATACACATGCATTTATACTTTCAATTGTACTACAGAATACAATATGTATCGTGCTATATCACATAGATAAATGTAGTATTTATATTCTATGTTGAATAGTACAGTGCTAATATATACGAAAATGTGCCTGACCGAGTACAACCAGAACATTTAGTGGAAGTATAGGGCCTGTGAGGTTTAGGGCCTGTAGCCATAACGTACGCTATAGAAGAGCTGGGCATGATATTATCTTCAACAATATGCAAATCAACAATGATAACACAATTTACTGCATTTTTTAGAGCACAAAACAGACCATTGATTGTTCTATATGCCCTACACACCAATAACAGGGGAAACATATAACCTAAATATGAAGTGAACTGAAAATGATTTCACAGGCATTGAACAAAATGCCAGGGGGACATGGTGTCTGGTTAGACAGAAAGAAGGCAGAGATATAGAGCAGAATGACCTTGTTCTGCACAACAGAGTAATTCATATGGATGAGCCAGATCCCCCAAATTACAACTTACTGGGAAAAAAATCGTATTACGAATGCAGCTCAGCCTTCAATATTACAAGCACTGAGTCAACTCTATTTGTTAAATGGGAAAAAGTGGATAAAATAAAGCAACTTGTCTTTCTGAACGTGATCATTCTCCATACATGAAAAGTGTGGTGGCGTACTCAGAAACAGCCTCAGGCAGTTTAAATCAACACAGCTCCATTGAAGCGATGGACTCACCCAGACTTATGTCAGCTGAGGCTCTGGCCCCAAATATTCCTTTGGGGTTATAGGTCATGTTTTCATGTAATACTTATTTTCCTATAGCATCAACTGTCTAGCCCCAGGGAGCGCTATCTCCTCTGCTGTGTGCACACCTGCATGCATTCCATGGGAACTCACTGCTGGGTTATGAAATACACAGAGTTCAGTCCCATCTCTGTACTGCCAAAGATGTAGAAGTAGAGACACATATACTCTACCCTGGCCTGTCCCCTTTGTATGGCTGAAGGGATAGAATCTGTTCCTATCTTCAGTCTCCCCCAGCAGGTACACAGCCAGAAGAGCCTATGTCACCTTCCTTTACAGCCACTGGTGCGGGGATATATTGCAGCTGAGGACAATCATGTTACTTGTGAGAAAGAGATGCAGCCAGACCACTTTCTTCACCTACTGGACAGCCCCTAGGAAACCACTGCCAGCTGGCACAGATTAAAGCAACTCTCAGGCTATTCTAACCTGTATCAGGACCAGGTGGAGAAGCTGGGAGTATCTAACTGGCTTCTCTCCTATCTGCTGCCCCATGGGGAAACTCAGTGCAGCTGACAATCTGGCCCAGAATGAAGGACAGCCCCTACTACACCACAGGAGCTTGTCAGAGGAGGCTGAGAGGGAGAGGTTTTTTTTAAAAGTTTCACAGTTGCAGCCAGCGCTAAGTTGCTGCAGCACATCCACTGGGATGTGAACTTGACAGTCTCCTCTCTCAGCCCAGGGAATGTTGGGAACAACAATACGATATATATCTACAAAAAGCTATAAAATTGGACATATCAAACCAGCCCAACTCATAGCAGTGTAAATGACTGCGCCTCTAGGCTATAACAATTTACACACCTTCCTTTTTTAATGCTGCCACCAACAAAAGTAGTAGAGAACTTCCCTACCCACCACAGGTCTGCTGTGTCAACACAAATAATCACAGCCCAGGATAGTACCAAGGTATTTGATAGATAAAGATGCTTTCCCCTAACCAGAGAAGGACATCTATGAAAGGCTTGTGAAATACAACAGCAGAAGTTGCCCATTCCCTGAATAAAACACTATAGCCCAAAACTCACAGAAAATACTTTAACAGCACATGAATCAAGGAAAATGCTGATACAATCATACAGACAATGCAAATGCTTATCACTCACGCCAGCTATCACCAAATACAGAGCGACTCATTCCTTTTTGAGTACATCCCCCCACTCCTGCCCATCTCCTTGGTCTGCCTGGATAAGAAAGATCGATAATTCATGCAATTATTATTACTCTATATTACAGTTGTGCCTAGAAGTCCCTATCACCGATCAGGGTCCCATTGTGTTAGACTCAGCATAAACTGATCCCCAGAAAGCTCACAACGGAGGATGATAAAAAAGGCAACAGCTGGACAGTCAAATAGGGTTGGATGGGATTGGTGATGCCATCTGAGTACAATCAGGCCCAGCTGCATAAGTAGTCTGAGTAGTCAAAATGGCCACAATTGGCCACCAGTTTAGCTATGGACTCCTTGTTTAGTTGGCATGCAAGCTGTCAGCCTGATCACTGTAGCCTGATTCAGCAAAGCATTTAAACACATGCTTCACTTTGAACGTGTGCTTACATCCCATTGCAATCAATGCTTTAACAAACAGGGAGGGGGTTACTCATGAGCTTACAATTAAGAACATGCTTAAGAATCTGTATTTTCTCTCCTCTCCTCCAAAAAAGGATTTAAATCTAGTCAGATACTTTCTATTAATTGATCAGGACTGGGATTTTTCATGAGAGCCTAAATCAGGCACTCAAAACCCATTGACATTCATTGCTAGTGCCTAACTCCCTTAGGCTCCTTTGACAATCTCAGCATAGAAAAACACAAAAAATTTTCTGGGTTTCAGAAGCTTCCTCCTTTTGTCCCCACCCTCCTCCAACTCAAAAGCAACGTAAGGGACCCTTACTAATTCACATTAATGACTGGGAGACAGAGATCACGTATGACCAGATGTTGCAAATCAATGAGTCTGTAAACAAACAATTGAAACAGCTGAGACAGGGCACTGTGAAATGTACTTTGCTCATTTATTTCTTAAGTCTTGCTTTAGTTGTTTAAGACAATATTGACAACTCCAAGGAATCAAAAATCATGAGACAAGGCCTCAAAAACCAAGAGATTGGGTTCAAAATGAGATTTTTTTAAAAATAATAAATGTGGGGTTCCTTTTCATTGCCTGCTGAATTTCAAGCCATTGGGTTACAGTAAAATCACATTTTCATCTATGAGGATCAGAAATTTCTTTTTTCTTTTTCCTTTTATTTTTTTCCCATGAAAGCTGAGACCCTCATGTAATCCCATGACTCCAGGAGTTGGGTCTTAAAGAAAGAGACCAATTATCATGAGACTTGCAATAAAATTTCAAGCGTTGGCAACAGTGAATACTTCACAAAATACTGCTAAATTCTCTGTAGTGTGTTTTGTAACAGCCTTGAAGCCTTGACTCGTGCCCTTTGCTATTAAAATTTGGCTGAGAAATGGGGGAGAGATGCTGGGGGGTGTTGTGCAAGTTAGCTAAGTGTGAATTACAGAGGTTTCATTAAAACACGCTACTCATGTGCATAATGCATGTTTTAATGACAGGGGGTTAGATGAGATGACCCTTGCAGTCCCTTCTATCCAGTTGGTTCTATGTCTAGGACACTGTCTCAACCCTGACGCTACATGTTCCTGTTGTAACTCATATTCTTTAAGGTGTTTTTTTAAGCATAAATGTCTGTGTTCTATTGTTTTTAATTCTAAATCCTAACTAGATCTCTTCTTAACAAGGCTGTTCAAAATTAAATGAATAATATGAACTCTGCGGCCTGTTATAGCAGATTGTATTTAATGGTTTTAGAGGGGCCTCTCCCATTAAACTTCCATTGATTATGGGTTACAAGCTGGATTCATTTAATTCTTGAAAGGTCGTGGCACCACTTTTGCCCCACATAAGGGGGGAATGTGGGCAGAGAACTCATGCAGGGATGCCACAGAAATGGTTTCTGTGCCATCAGTAATCACTCTGGCAGCAACTATCTTTTTAATATGTGTGTGTACAGCACCTAGCAAAATGTGGGCTGTGTTCGGGGCCTCTAGGCACTAAGAATAAATAATAATAATAATGAATCCCTATGATGATTAATATGTACTGTAGCACAGAATCTATACACCGCCTATATCCTATTAAAGGTAAAGGGATTCACATGGACACCTCAAGAAAATGCAATACCCAAGAAGACTCTACACTTCATTGCCACCTTGGGACATGATTAGAAGGCAAAAAGTCAAGCACAAATGGAGAAGGGCCCTTTCCTTGAATTATCCTCCGTAACTGTGGAGATTGGCAGCTCTTCCCTTGCTGCTGGAGGACATCTAGGTCAATTAAAACTAAGATCCCCCAAAGATCATTATATCTCTTGCAAACTTTGAGAATCAGCAATGTTAACCTGCATTCACGTAGTGTAGCGCTATTGCTGATTGCAGTAGAAATAACTGAAGTCACCACTGTACACGATATGCTTTTTGGACAAAGAAGAAGAAAGGTGGGGGACGATTATATTGGAAAAATTGTTCAATGACAATGAATCCATGTAGAACTAACTTCTTTGTGGTACTGTGCCAAGATCAGTATTCTGTGCTCTGCTCGCTGAATGCAGGTCAGCCCTGCAGATTAAAGCTACCTGCTGGAGATCAGCTTCATTATATAATTTGAATCAGAAATATTTCAACTCTCTCAGTCATTCACATGATAATTTTAGACAGATAAGCAAGACAACCTCTTACATCCTGAAGAATTCAAAAGCACCTAACAAATCACATACACACACAGCACTGAAATCAGCTACCGCTGGGATGGAATGTTGCAAGTATTAAAACAGTACAGACTGCACAACAGGAAGGGAAGAAGAAAATGCAAGACGTACAAAGTAGGAGACCTAAGTGTTTTTAGACAAAAGACAGATTAGGCTATTGTTTGCAGCCCAACCACCACCAATTCAGTGTTCTCCATGCTCCTATATATGGAAGGGTTTGTCTACACAGAGAAATGTATTGGCAGAAGTATACCAGTATAATTATACTGTATATAACTATAGCAGTATAGCTCCCTGTGGGCACTAATTCCAGAATAGAAGTGCCTTTTTCTAGTTTAGTTTATGCTGCTTCCAAAGCAACATAAGCAAAACTGGGAAAAGGCACTCTTGTTCCAGAACAAGAGTGTCCATATGGGCATTTATAGCAGCATAATTATAATACAGTTATGCTGGTATAATTTCCCATTTAGACAAGCCCTAATTCTCCTGATTTACTTCAGGCTGGAAGATAACAGTATTGACACTTAGTGAGGGGGAAACCTTCCATCAGATTCTGCCCTCATTTATACCCATTTCTCCCCACTGATGTTAACAGGATTGTATGGGTGTTGTTAAGAGTACTGTAAAGTGCAGCCAGAGAAACCCATTCATAGTACAAACACAAGATGTATTGGTCCTACAAAACCTACTGGTACCTAACTGATTAACTATTTACATATATGCAGAGAGAGCATTCCTGTAACTGGTATAAGTGACAGCAACATTCGAAGGTTTATGAATTTCTACCATAGCAAAGAACCAAAATCATTAAAACTAATTTTGTCATTTCCTCAATGTACATCTCAATCTTGTCCCATGTGCTTTGAGGAACCTTTCTAGAAATGGGAAAGAAATGAAATCCAGACTCCCCGGCAAGTGGGAATTAATAATCCCCACTATCCCTATTCCTCTCCTTCCATCGTGAAATAGGAGCCATTGTAGTTGAATATACTCAACAAGAATAACGAGTCAATGAATTCATCTGGTTGGAACTAGTCTAAGTTATCTGATGTTTCTGACTTATTGTGCATTTGGGGCCTGAACCCGTACTAGGATACACAAGGCTGCTCTTGGCATAGAAACCTGAGTAGCCAATTCACCCAAAGCTACTCTGAATAACAGAGGCCACTGTGCATGTCATAGAGTGTTGTGCAAGACTTGTCACATTACGGATGACAGGAAAAGTGGACAAGTCTGAGGAGGGGAATGGGTGAATCAAGGCACTTATGAAGGTACTGCACATGCTGTATGTCTAACCATGCAGTTAGGGAGGGATTTGAGAATCTGGCAGTTACATCAACTCCAGACAGGAGAGGCTACCTTCAGAAAGTTTTCCCCCCCGAGGTCTAAAGACACTGCATTTCCCAAACCTCATTAGGAGTGACTGAGGCCTTGGCTACACTGGCGCTTTACAGCGCTGCAACTTTCTTGCTCAGGGGTGTAAAAAAAAGACACCCCTGAGCGCTGCAAGATACAGCGCTGTAAAGCGCCAGTGTAAAGAGTGCCGCAGCGCTGGGAGCGCGGTTCCCAGCGCTGCAAGCTAAACCCCATAAGGATGTGGAGTATGTGCAGCGCTGGGAGAGCTCTCTCCCAGTGCTGGCGCTGCGACCACACTCACACTTCAAGGCGCTGCCACGGCAGCGCTTTGAAGTTTCAAGTGTAGCCATACCCTGAGACAAACTCTCAAGTCTTCAGCTGTAGGGTGCTCTGGGTTGAATACTGAAGAAGAGGATTGAAGTAAGATGTGGATTCAAATGTGTACAAAGATAAGGTGCTGTAGGGGTTGGTTACCCACTCCTGCCCTGAGGGGTTTAAAAAGCGGCCTGGGAGGGCTTGAAAGCTGCAGTTCTAAAAGCTGGGCTTACTGGGGAAGTGGCTGCAGCTGGGCCACACCCTAATCAGGCCATAGAGGGAGAAGGGCCTGGCTGCAGGGAGCTAGATACAGGGTACCTGAGTGGAGCAGGGTTGCAGAGGGCAGCCCAAGGGGTAGGCAAAGGCAGCAGGTCCAAACCCCTTTGCCTATGATGAGTGGCTGACTGCAGTCTGCCCCAGTGAACGGGGGGCTAGATGGAGACTGGGCAGAAGCCAAAACTGAAGCAAAGTGGGGATAGTGGGTTGGATGCTTCCCCAGCGAGGGGAGACCCAGATTGGTGGGGTACTGCAAGGGGGCAGCACCCCAGTTAAAAGGGCACAGGGTCCAGTGAGGGACATGGGGGCCAACAGGACAGGTGGATCACTGGCCTGCAGAGGGCGCTCCTGGCTGGCAGTGAGCTAATTCCCAAGGACAATCAGCAGGAGGCGCCACAGGTATGAGTCCACACGTCTACAGGCGCTCATATACTCTGGTAACAAGTACAGTATAAGGATCTGATACACCTCCCATTCAAGTCCACCTGAGTCTTTCCATTAGTTTCAATTGGAGCTGGATCAGGCCCTACCTACCTACATATATTAGACAGAAGTAAAGTGTGCACTTCATACAAGTGGGGACCAGAGATACTTTGCCATTCCCTTCACAGAGTCTCCTGAGAAGCACAGCTCTGAATTGTGGGCAATAACAACACTTATCTACTGGGAAGGTCTGAGACAACACAAAGGGAGAGAGTTGTGAGAAAAGAGTAAGAGGCCGTGGTTTGCTGAAAGTTAACATAACTCTGAATTCACAGTACCTGTGCTTTTTATCTAGATTTATTACAGCAGAGCAGAGGTACCAAGACATTCTTCGAGTTTCATTAACCTCTCTTTTCCCAGTAAAATTGGGACTGGCAAGTTATTCAGTCTTAACTGGTAGGTTTTCCAGAACTGGCACTGACCATGGCAGTTTCTCACAAACTCAGAGATATAAACACAGAGGAAAAAAAATCACCATTTGCTAAAAAAGTCTGAATGGAAAATAATAATTTAAAAACATTAAGTGCCATAACACTAGTCTAAATTCCTTTACTGTGGTAGTCAGAACAGTTTCTGATGTTTGCATGGTTATCTAAATATTGTATCAGATAAAAGAGCACTTTCATAAGAGAAGGCAGGAGGAACTATTTTCTCGGACTACGTTTAGGAATGTAGGAGTGCCTGATAAATGCTTTAATGTTTACAAGTCAGCAAAGACACATTAAGAACCAATGAAAAACTCATGGAGGGTTGGGAAAAACTGGAGGCTGGTAATAATGGCCCCGCAGCACTGTACCCCATTTTCCCAGACCCAATAGAAGCAGTTCTATGGGTCCAAAGTTTGTGCTGGGGAAGTTGACAAGCCACAAAAGTTCCCATGAAAAGAAAATACAGCCTGGAGTTTCATTAGCAAGGTAGACAGCACTGTAGGAAAGAGATCTTTACTGAGCATGCCTAGAGGCCAGTGTTGCATGCAGCCAGGCCTACATTTATTCCATAGCATCCTGGCCACCAACTTGCATTCCTGAGCTCTAGAGATGTCACTTACCAACTAGCTCCTCCTGAAACCAGACCCTCTTTCACCAGTCCCACTCATTATACTATATTTGCGTTTCTGGGGGCAGCTGTGACTAGGGAGAAGATGAGGTAGCCCTGGCCTACTGAAGCTCTCTGGTGAAAGATCAACTATATTTTGTGGGGAGCAGCTTATCATGGGGAAGTGGAAGTAGACTATGGGACAACCAAGGAAATCCTCTTACAGGCTCCCTTATGCAAGAGGGAATGATCTGGGTCCCCTAAAACAGTGGTTCTCAACCACAGGTACATCAACTCAACTGGGTATTTGCCTAGTTTTACAACAGGCTACATAAAAAGAAACAGTGAAGTCAGTGCAAACTAAAATTTCAAAGTGACTTGTTTTACACTGCTCTATACACTATCACTGAAATATAGGTACAATATTTATATTTCAGTTGATTTATTTTATAATTATATGGTAAAAATGAGAAAGTCAGCAATTTTTCAGTACTAGTGTGCTGTGATACTTTTGTATTATGTCTGATTTCGTAAGCAAGTGGTTTTTAAGTGAGGTGAAACTTGAGAGTACAAAAAACAAATCAGACTCCTGAAAGGGTTACAATAGTCTGGAAAGACTGAGAGCCACTGCTCTAAAACCAAGCTGTCTTTAGAACAGGATGCTTTAAAAACAAATAAATAAACAAAAAAACAAACATTTTAACTTCAAATCTTTACACATTTTCCATTAAGTCTTTGTAAGTGCCCTGTCCCTATCAAACATTTGTTGGATAATGATGACTAACATGTTCATTTAATAAACACACAAATACTTACTTATTTTGAAGCAGTAGGATGGACTTTTAAACCATTTAGATATGAATGACTGGTAAAGCAGCCCTGAATGTGAATACTAGTCTCTCTGGGATGCCAAGACGCTGGAACTGCTTCTTCAAGCCTGACATGGATGGGGCATCATTCTTACTACTGTATATTTCAGTGTTTTATAATCCAGCAGCCACTGCCAGAACTGACAGGTTCAGAGCCCCAGCACATATGATGCTACCACTGAAAAAAAAAAAATACCCACTGAGCTACCCAGGAGTGCTTTGGATAAAGTCATTGAAATAGTAAACTGGCACATTTTGAAAGCAATCCATTTGCAGTAGACCTGGCTTCCCTCCGACACCAATTAATAGCGACACAAAAATCCTTGACTGCTAAATGTGGAGATTCTCCCCATTGAATTTAGACTTAAAGACATCTCTCAAGGCTAAGCAATCTCTAGGAAACATGACACATTTATCTTGGGATTATGTACGCTGTTTCCCATTTTGGAAAGAGCTTCTGCTCAGCTGCATTTTGAGGATTGTTTGGAATCACATACAATATGTACGCCTCCTGTTTTCTCCCTGCACCTCTGTGGTGAATGTAGCTTTGTAACTGTTGCCATTTTGTTTTCTGTGTACTTCACGTCTAAAGGACTAGGAATCTTCTCTTGGCTGAGGTAGCTGCCATTTTGTGAGGCCGCATATTATTGAGCTGACTGCTCCTTCACAAAGACTTTACTTTCGTTCTTTCCCCTTACTCTAAAATAAAAGGCATTCCAACTGAAACGTATAGCTGCTTTTTTTTTTATATGGAAAAACAGAACTTTCATTATGTTCACGTCAATAGTATGTGCAAAACGGCCACAAACAATCCAAACCTAAACCACTCCCACCTTTACCACGTAAGGCACGTTTCACTGCCCGTAACTCGCAGTCCCAGCTGTTTGTCCTGCCCTTCTGGATGGATATGGCACATTATCATTTCCATCAGTTCCAGTTCCTACTATTTTCAACTCTGTCAGCATAGTTGGTGCTATAACTGGGCTATAACCCTGTCTCCAGTGCCATAATTTCTGTATCATTAAAGGCCATTTGGATTTGAGAGGAAAACATTATGGTAGTTTCAGACTTAGGCTTACATATCTGCCAACATTTCAGAGCTATAAATAGGGATATTTGGGGAGAAAAATGGGGATGCAGCTTTTAATTCTATTGAAATACTGTACTTTGGGAATAAGAGAGCTTTCTGGAAAGACAGCATGGAAAATTATGAATTCACAGCAATCTGTAAACTACAGAGAATAGAGTTAATGCTCGGGATTTTTTAAATGCCTTAATGCCTTATTTTCCAAGCACAAACATTTGCTCACTTCTTTTTTGTTATTGTGGTCACCCCTTACTTGCTTTCTACTTTCTACTGGGGATAAATGCAATAAGCAGGCACCATTGCAGCACATAAGTAAGAAGCTACTTATGAAACGTGCTGCAAGCCTTATTTGCATTCATTTGAACCATTTACCAGTCTTTTACCAAAGCTGAGGATGGCTGGCACCTTCCTTGCAAGCAAGGCATGTTTGGTTTAAAAATGGAATATTCAAATGCCACAATTTGTAGGACAGAACTTTTTTCTTGATCTTTTTATTGCCTGCAGACTGTCAGCAGATAATTAAAGTGCTGGAAGAACAGTAAATGAAAGAGTACAGAAAATAAAAAACTTGTATTGCCTCAGAACAAACCAACTGTCCAGCCCCTTTCCAGGAAGGTACCTCAGTCTTCTGCAAAGGCTCTGACTTACAGCTCTTGGTAGATAAACAAACTGAATTGGACCTCCTCATATGATACCATGGATAAAAAGGGCTAACACAGTCCTTGGATGCATACATGGGAGAATACTCAGCAGGAATAAGAAGATGATATTATCTCGATATGTGGCATTGACAAGCCCATGGCCAAAATACTGTGTGACGTTCACTCTTTAAAAACCATGTTGAAAAATTGGAGAGGGTTCAGAGAAAAGCTACAAGAATAATTCAAGATTGGTGAAACACTTTACAAGGAAAGACTTAAGGAGTTCAACGTATTTAGCTTATTGAACAGAATGTTAACAGGGAACATAATCATGGTCTATAAGTACATACACGGGGGAAAGTTGTTAGATAGTATTGGGCTTTTTAAACTACCAGTCAAATATCCCATGGCTGAAAATTAAAGCTAGAAAAGGCCAAACCGGAAATAATGTGCACATTTTTAATAGTCGGGATAATTAACCACTGGAACATATTACCATGTGATGTGGAATTAAAGTAGGATGTGTTCCTAAAACAGATTGTTTAGTTCAACCACAAGTTGAGTTTTATGCAGGACATGCTGGGTGAAATTCTATGGCCTGTGTTATGCAGGCAGTGAAACAAGACGATTGTAATAGCCTCTGCCAGTTTTAAAAGCTATTATATTACTTTTGAGAAACACCAGTTCAAATATGGGAGTTCTAGCCTTTCTATTGGTTCTCATTCATTTACAGGGAAAGCATATAGATAGAGTATAATCCTGAGCTCTATAACTCCATTCTCAGGCACAATTAAGCAGTGCATAAAACTCATTGCAAAACAACTGACAAAGCACTCAGTGATGAGGAGGGAGTACTGCTAAAATGGCTGAATATTCCTAGCCCTGTAACACTACATGTGTTCGCCACTACCTCTGTTGAACTGTTCCATTTGAAAATTATGCCACAGCAAAACTACTTTTTAACTTTTTTATTGTTTCATTTGCTATTATGCACAACCTCCCTAAGCAATTTATTCCAGTGCTTAATCACTCTGACCGTTAGAAAGTTTTTCCTAATGTCCAACCTAAACCGTTCTTGCTGCAATTTACGCCTATTGCTTCTAGTCCGAGCCTCAGAGGTTAAGAAGATCAATTTTTCTCCCTCCTCCTTGTAACAACCTTTTATATAGTTGAAAACTGTTATCATGTCCCCTTCGCAGTCTTTTTTTCTCCAGATTAAACAAACCCATTTTTTTCAATCTTCCCTCAGAGGTCATGTTTTCTAGACCTTTAATCACTTTTGTTGCTCCTCTTTGGACTTTCTTCAGTTTGTCCACATAATTCCTGAAATGTGGCGCCCAAAACTGGACACAACACTCCAGTTGAGGCCTAATCAGCATCGAGTAGAGCAGAAGAATTACTTCTCGTGTCTTGCTTACAATACTCCAGCTAATACATCCCAGAATTACATTTGCTTTTTTTGCAATAGCATCACACTGTTGACTCATATTTAGCTTGTGATCCACTATGACCCCCAGATCCCTTTCGGCAATACTCCTTCCTAGGCAGTCATTTCCTATTTTGTATGTGTGCAACTGATTGTTCCTTCCTAAATGGAGTTCTTTGCATTTGTCCTTGTTGAATTTCATCCTATTTACTTCAGACCATTTCTCCAGTTTGTCCAGATCATTTTGAATTTTAATCCTATCCTCCAAAGCACTTATTTGAAGAAAGGATTCAAATCTGGCTACAAATAAAAACGTGTATCTTTGCAGTATGAGTAATTTCTGACTAATGGCGTGGTGTTAATGTGGTTTTCCTTCAAAAGATACAGGGTGATATCCTGGCTCCACTGAAGCCAATGGCCAGGATTTGACCCACAGTATCATTCAGTGAAACACAGAAGCCAAGAAGGGGATGGATATATGTAATATGTTTGTATGCCAGTTAACTACATGATATTAAACTATACGGGCTCAAAGGTCCTGCAAACCTTTATTCACATTTGTAGTCCTTACTTAGGGAAGAAAGCCCATTCAAGTCAATGAGACGTTCCATGTGAGTAAGATTTGTAAGACTGAAATCCATGCTAGTTGGTTTCTGTACCGCAGAAGCTGTGAAAATCCCAAAATGAGAATTTCCCCAGAAGCCCAGCCCATCTTTAAAGCAACTAACTTTACAGCACTACAGGGAAAAGTGATCATTTGCCCAGAAGCAGTTATCCAAGTGACATTCTGATACGCGGTGAATTGGTGTTTTCATAAAGAAATAAAGCATTGGCTTGTAATATTTGAACTGCTATTGGAAGTATCATTTTTGACACAGTACATTGATACCTGTCATCATAAGAGGAAATGTCCTTATTGCTACCATTGTTCAACAGTTGAGGGAACATTACCAATAATTAGCAGTGGCTCTCTATTAACTATGCATCTTGTAGATAACAATGAGGTGCACGTTAATACAATGCAATTACTTGAGGACAGCTTTATAGCAGGGAACAACATATTGTGCTTTTCTGGGAAGGGAAATTTCAAGCACTTCAGGGATTATTTTGGTTAAATTGCTTCTGAGTCACACCATCCGTTTGTTGTATTTACAGCGTTGCTCACTTGCTTTTCTCATCTACTCCCTACCTACTTTCTACTCCCTCATGAAGATGTACCTGGTCATAGAAAGGGCAAAACAGGAACAGTTGCACAATCTCTCCTCTCATCTCATCGACAGTCATTATCCTGTATTGGGATAACTTTACTGGGTTATTTTTATTAATTTGTGTTACGGTAGTACCTAACGGCCTCGACTGAGACTGAGGGCTCATTTTGCCAGATACTGGACAGGCACACAGTAACAGACAGGCCAAGCGCCAAAGAGCTTATGGCTAAATACACAAGACAGACAAAGGGACAAAGGCTGGGAGGAGAAACAGAGGCATGGGAAGCTGAAGTGACATGCCCAAAAACACACAATGGCTCCAGGGCCAGAACCCCAATTCCCTATCCACTCCCACACTGCCCTTCCAAGGTCTGAAAGGTTCTTCACAGAAAGAGCCTCTTTAAATCCCAGAACAGCTCACCACTCAGAAGACCAGGTCCACTACACCTACACTGATGGGTGTTTTCTCATTAACCATCTGTTTCCTCCCTTGGGTTAATGCCAAAACTTGAATATTAATTCAAAATAAATTGTATTAGATGCATGATCCATTTTCTGTTCTGGGTCTGTACAGCACCTAGAACAGTCGTGGTTCATGACTGGGGCTCCTTGGTGCTACCACAATATAAATAAATAATACATAATGATAATAGTGAAGTCAACAGACTTTTCCATGAGTCCAGGCCAGGATTTAGGGAGACAGTGTATGGTGATATTAGGCAGCGCAGGACGTATTTTCTTCATCTGGGAGCTAGAGAACCAGAAAGAACTACAGGATCTGTCTGAAAGTCTACAATGCAAAGAAAAGCTGACAGCACAACATCTGAGTACAGGTCAACTGACTCATGCTTGCAGACTTGGGTTGCAGGGCTAAAAATAGCAGTGTAGACATTTGGGCTCGGGCTGAAGCCCAGGCTCTGAAACACTGCTATCTGATAGCCCTGCAAGCCTGAATCACCTGACCTGGGCTTTGCGACTCAGTACCATCGGCTTTTTATCACATTGTAGACAGAGGTTCTCTGTCCAGCAAGCCTGACAGAACAAACCCCTTTTAGATTCATTCCAATCAAATTCTGTCTCTTCTCCATCATGAGGGGCATTATAAATAGTGTAAAACAGATACAGTGGGCCAAGTTAACTGGATTTACATCAGGCAGGAAAACTGGTCCATTATAAACAGAATCACAAACACAAATGTTGCGCGTTTCCAACACCAAACACCCATGTCCCTCTCTGGACTGACAATAGTAGAAATCTGTTGGGAATGCAGCTCAAATTATTGGCCTGGCCTGCTAATGCTCCAACCAGAATGAGATGAATTCAGTGTTTGGAGAAAGCCCTCATAAACCAAGTAAGGATTTTCCCTTTTATGAGAATTTTTTTTAAAAGCTGATGTTCAAAGCTGAATTGACTTTGACTCACATCTAAATGAAAAAGGTCACAGAATCAAAAGAAATCCACATATAAAAGAAAAAGGTCACAAACTTTTTTTCCACAGTGAAGAGGGGGAAAGATTCTTAATATCAGTAACAGACTTACAATACACAGTGGGGTTTCCTTTTAAAGCAACATGGCAAGAGAAAGCTGAGAGATTAATCTTATAAAATGTATATCTGTTCTACTTGTGCTTGTGCCAGGAGCTTATCAAAAGGAACCCACTAGTTCAACAGTAACTCCAGTGGTAATTTCACATCAGACTTCTAGGGATTCCATGGATCATTCAGCAGCCTTTCCTCAGTGAATTGCAACACATTCGCTAAGATGTTAAAAAGCCTTGGATCCTTAGGGTCACATCCCGCTTCCTTAGAAAAATGATTCAGGGTATGTGCCAGACAAATTCTCAAGACAGGGAGAAATTGTTCCTTCTGTTTTGCCAAGATTTCCCACAGTGACTAATAGCTAGCCACACCATGCTGTACAGCAGAGTTCCCTAACTCTAGTGAATGAGATGTGTAAATTGTTTACCAAGAGACTAGAGGCCTGTGTCATTACAATCAAAGAAAAGAGCTGCCACACTGGCTTCTGATTTATTTTATTTTATTTTGATGGGCTTTCACTGGCACTTACCTACAGGTAACAAAAATCACGACATCTTTGTAGCATGAAGAAAACCCAGCAGCTACCAGAGCTTCTACTGGCGCTGCGTTAGTGTGGGTGTAAAAAATATTTTTAGATTAATCTTGACTTTCAGTCTGAAAAAATAACCAGCTAACAGCGTTCAGATTGTTATCTCAGGATTTTATTTACATGCATTCCTCAAAACCACACATGCTGTTCGCTGCTTTTAGCCACATTCTGCATCAAGGACTCTTCTGATGCAGAAGCTGCGCAGACAGTTACTACCTGTTGTATCTTTATTTGGGGAGCAGGGTGCTAATTAAGGGAAGAGTTAATTGAAGAAGGATGGTTTTATGGTTAAGGCAATTGATTGGGACTTCGGAAATCTGAATTCAGCTCCCAGTTTTGCACCATATTTCCTGTGTGATCTAGGACAAGTCATTTAATTGTTCTGTGGCTCTGTTCCAGCGTACCAGTGATTGTCGATGCTAATTAAGGCTACGTAATATTTCCAATTTTAACACTCCCATTCCAGGGCTGATTGCAGTGTGTGACTTTTATTCAGTAACACAGATACTATATCATTCAAATGGAAACTGAATTGCTGCAAAACTATCACTATACTAGAGTTGATTTACCAAAAGGGCAGAGTTTTGTTTTGAATATATTTCATAAACATTGAGAAGACCGCTTTAAGCACCAAGAAAACATTATTGATCTTGGCTCATAGCAAAGAATCACAAGAGATTTTCATATCTTAGAGAACGAAAAACTGCATAAGAACAACCCACACCCGTCAAAGCTGCTGTACCACAAACATTATATTTTATAACTGAAAAAAAAAAAAAAGAATCCCAACCTAAGACTTTATGTGTTAATTTTCAGCCCAGAGCAAAGTTTTGTCTCCACATTACAAAGCCCACAAACCAAAGGGAGTATAATGGAAATATTGACACAACCTCCACTATAGCTATATAAACATAACACAAATACTCTGAGATTTCAGAGCACTCCAAAGGAAAGCTCCAACTCCAGAACAATGGGTACCTTTTAGTTTCTCTTTATCCACATTGCTAATTAAACAAGTACCTGGCAATTCTGCCTTGAAAAAAATCCTCTTTCATCCTTTTTGAAGGCCTGAAATCATGTAGAGGCAACATTAACAAACATACCAGTCAGCTGCTACAAATTCTGCAGAATATTTCTTAATCACCCAGTTTTCTTATGTTACACAGATACCTGCACACACAGTATCTGGATCCAAATAAAAGTACTATAAAAGGCCTTCAGACAGTATGTGGGAATAACTGATATAAAGTCTTGGTCCCTGGATCCATCTTTAATGAAGCATTCTAAGTCTGGACATTGTGATGCGGCAAGGCCAGACGGCTACAGTAAAGTACTGAGAAACAGGTCTGTTAGCCCCAGGCTAAACAAATCCCTAGGACCATGGTAACCAAATGGCAGTTGCTCCAGGTTAATCAAGGCACCTGGAGCCAATTCAGATCTTTCTAGATTGCAGTAGAGAGACTACTTTAACTAGAACACCTGCAGCCAATCAAGGCAGGCTAATCAGGGCACCTGGATTTAAAAAGGAGCTCACTCCAGTCAGGCAGGGAGGAGCCGAGGAGAAGGAGTGTGTGAGAGGAGCTGGGAGCAAGAAGCAAGGAGCTGAGAGTGAGAGAGTGTACTGCTGAAGATTGAGGAGAACAAGTGTTATCAGACACCAGGAGGAAGGTCCTGTGGTGAGGATAAAGAAGGTGTTTGGAGGAGGCCATGGGGAAGTAGCCCAGGAGTTGTAGCTGTCATGCGCTGTTACAAGAGGCACTACAGACAGCTGCGATCCACAGGCCCTGGGCTGGAACCTGGAGTAGAGGGCGGGCCGGGTTCCCCCCAAACCTCCCAACTCCTGATCAGACAGGAGGAGCTGACTCAGACTGTGGGTTCCACAAGAGGGGACGATCACTGAGGTGAAAAAATCTGCCAATAAGCGCAGGACCCACCAAGGTAGAGGAGGAACTTTGTCACAACATGTTATTTCAGGATTTTTTGTTTGCATGTTCTCTCACTTGGAAGCTGGGCGGGGAGGAAAAAAAACATTGCAACCATATATCTTTTTGGCTCCTGCCATCTGCAAAATGGCAGTCTACAGAAATGTTTGAAACAGCCTTGTCAGAATGCTGGCTGGAAATTTACAGTATGCTAAAATGTGTCAAATTATCATCATGGCAGCAGAATGTGGGTAATAAACTTTCAGTCAGGAAAACTGTATGTCAGGAGAGTAACTGATTAACAGAGATTCAGAAGCGAGAATTAGGAATGTTTATAAAGTGGACATCAAGATGGCAAAATCAAGGCAGCATGCGTTTCTGCTTAGTGGAACTTTGTTCTCTGGGGTCTCCACTTTAGGAGCTCATCCTACAGAGCAACAGACAGAACGTGGAAAGGTTTGGAAGTGCTGAGCCCTATTCCTTAAGTGCTAAGAAACTCTCAGCTCAACAGCTGCCCAGAGTGTGCTAAGAAGAGGGTGAAATTCAGCAACACCATTCTGAGCCTCTTACTTTCCCATAAAAATCCAGAGGAATGTCAAATGGCCAGAAAGAACATGTTGGTAGGTGAGGTTGGGTGAGGCTGGTATTTAAGTGCAGTCCCATGCATTTCAGTTAGGTACACAGCAACCACATTGCTCCACAAAAGTTACTACAAGCTCCACGTCTAGTATCTTCTTGTAGCAGTGTGTGCTCAGTGTCAGGAGCCATGCATTCTGGAAACTACTATGCAAATCCCAGCACAGGCAGTCTAAAGAGTACCAGCCATGCGTAAGAACAGCCGCAGTTGGAGACATGAGGGTGAAACAGGCCACCGTAATTCCTTTCCAAACAGACACAGTCTAATTGCCAACTGCCATTTCTTAAGATATATCTTGTTTTCCTTTACAATCTCCTTAGTAACCACTGCAGGAATGTATGCACACCTGAAATGTGCTGCAAGAGACATCTCACCACGGAAAGTGGAGCCATGAAAAACAGCTGTTTTCACTGAGCAAATCCTGTGGTAATGCACACAAGGCAGAGAGGCATCACTAATGAAGAAACCCCAAATTAGGCTTCTTGCCCTTTAACTCAGTGACTATAAATTGCAGATACAGTGGCTGAAACAGCTTTCTACTGGCTTGGTGAATCAGAAGCCGGTAAGCACCATGTCCAGCATACGTGGTAGCGGCTTAATCTGTGCTGCCTCCTAGTTCTAGTTCCAGAGCTTGGCAGGATCTAGCCCTAGAAGAGTGAGGGCCTGGTCCAATTGCCACTGAAGCCAATGGGAGTCTTTTCATTGACTTGAATGGGCAATGAATGGATCACCTAGACAATGAATCAGTCAAACGCTAAATCAGACTGATCTAACTAAATACTGTAGCATAATATAAAATAAGCAGGACTAAATACTATCCTGTCCTGCTCTTCAGGACAGGTACTACTGATTTCAAAAGGATCCCGCTGAGTATATTCAGGAGCAGAATGTGGCATTAGCCTGAAGGTACTGCAGATTCCAAACCATAAAAGCTTTTTCAGGGTTGTTCAGAGAGACTCATCCTCTCCTATGCTCTGTCCAGTAACGTGCCCTGTTAAATACACAGCCCAGTAATAGAAACTGAAATTCAGTCCCTCTCTCCCACTCAGCTAATGAGTCAGTGTTGCAATAAAACATATGGAAATTAAACGGAGAGGCCATAAAAAGAATACAGAAGCAAATCCTTCCCTCCGCTATGTTTGTGCAACCCACATAGAATAAATCATTCCATAATCTCAGTACATTTACATAGGACTCAGGTCTCCAGTCTCCAAATGAAACCCAGATTAAGGTTCCTGCTTAAATCCTATTTTGCTGAATCAGACAGAATTTATCCTTGCAGTCCATGTGGGGCAGAGGAACCACAGGGATGTAGCCTCAAGCCAACAAAAGGACAGGAATACATTGCAAACCTCACAGATTACTGAACCAGTTCAAATATTATCCTCCACCTTCACATTCATTCCAGGGTCCCTCTCACCAACAAGGGCAGAGTGGCTGCCATTGCTTGCCCACTCCCAGTGCAGTCTGTGAACCACTGACAGAGTTTCACCAAGCCTATAGGGAAAGCTCATTCTGCTCTGGGCAGCGTTAATGTCTGCAGGTTTTTGGTAAGAAAAAGCCTACCTGTGGGGAGTGAGGGAAATACGCTGCAAAGGGCAGCTCTCCCCAGCACTTCCCTCCTCCATTGCCTAGTCATGACTTCTGAGAATTTGTATGTCAGGGAGAAAGATGGGGGTGGGGAGGGCACCCCACAGAGGGGAGAATAGTGACTATGTGAACCTCTTCAGCTTTGTTCCCCTTTGCCCTATGCACTGGGGTGAAATGTATGGGCCAAAGTGTTTAATTCAAGTTGAGTGACATAAATGTGTTGATGATAAAAATTAGTGATTTGCTAGTCCCACACTGACCTCAATTACTAGTTTCAGATTATACAGCACCTTTAGTCTTCAAAGCAATTGACAAATATAGATCCTGATCCTCCAAACTATTAAACACGTGTTTAACTCTATAACCATTTACTTCACTGGGACCAGTGCTCGGTTTAAACTTAAATCAGGTTTAAGTATTTGGATCAAAGTCATAATCTACCTCCCTTCATATTACAGGAAGTGCATTGAAAATGGGTCCCGCCAGTCAGACATAATGTATTTTTAAAGGAAACTATGTCACTTACAATAGCTCCCAATTCCTTTTGCCAAAATTGAGTTTGTTCAATTCCACCTCTGGCTCTAGTATAAAGGTGCTCTGAGTGCCTGATTGATTAGTTGTTGGAGAAAGAGCTAAACTATTCTGACTTTTCACTGTTTCCACTGCTAAATCCCAAAGTGCAAGAAATGCACTTTAAAAACAGTAATGAGCTCTGTGTGCACTGGCCTTGGTGAGCCATTCACAAAGTGTTAGTAAATTTAGCCACTACGCATTTCAGATCTGAAAGATTTTTGATTATTTCACTAGTTGAGCATTCCAAGCTCTTCTAATATATTTCACGTTGTGACCTTGTGTACAGATATATAGATATAATTCTGTAGGTAGCCAGCCTGTGTTGTCAGAGAACAAGGTATAAATAGCCTGATTTTAAATAAAGAGCTATTGTAACAGTGGACCTTTAGGGTAAATTCATTCAGAAAGGAAACTATTCTCTTTTATATACAGAAGTGACAGCTAGAATGTGTACAAATTTCACTTTCAGCACAAACACAGCCTTTCCTAGGATGTAACAAAACTGTGATCTGGATAAACAGGAAAATTCCATGGTCTCCTGCTTATACAAATATAACCACCATGGGGTACTGAGTCTAAGTACAATTATATTCTCTGGCATATGAATGAAAACAAAAGCAAATGCATATAATTGTGCAATCAGATGAGATCTCATTTAAAACAAAAAGAAAAGACTGAGTTGTTCTGTAATTATGTTCTTCTTAACACAATGTCCTGGCTTTCAATGAGATTTTGTTTTCTTTTGTTTTCTGTACATTTTGACTCAGGCAAAATTCCTAGTGATTTCAATGGGGATCTTTGCATGAGTAAGGGATGACAATTCAGTCTCCACAGGAAATGAAACCTCAGTTTCACCAAGTGTTTTTTTAGAAGTATGGCTTCTAATTGCAAGCTTGGAACTGTGGAAATTTTATTTTTTTAAAAGACAGCAGTGATGCTATGTTACTATGAATGAAAAAAAATGCCACAGAGAAACAAGTGCAACATACATTCAATGTGTGAAGATAATGGCACCATAAAGCAAGTATTGGTGCATTTCTTGTCTGATTCACTGAGGAATGGACACATGGTGCATGTTATATGCTGTCTACATGGGCGTTATTATTATGGTCTATTGGATTTTTGTGAAGTGCAACTTAAATATTTGTACTTGTGCCCCAAGCAAAGGATGGGTAGGCATTTCAAAAGTAAAGTATTATACACATTAATATTCCTGAGGCTTCTTCGCAAATGTTAATTTTCTGTCTGAGGAGGAGTCCCATATTTTCAAAGAAATAGATCCCAATGAATGCTGACTGCTCCATTGTGCGGGTGCATTTCTAGAAACGCAGACTCTGAATGTGATGTTGAGTTCACAAGGATTTAACTGTTAGCACTGTCTGGATTCCGTTATTACTACTGCATTAATAATGAGCGGCGAGACTGTAAAATCTGAGCTTCAATAGCACAGGTATTGTTCGTGGGGAGAAGGAAGATCTGCCAGTTCACAAGGCATAAGAAATCTCAGCTATCTCAAAATACACACACACATATTTTCGGCCAGCAGAAAAGATGCCTTACCTTCTCAGAGCGCAGTCCCTGATAGCTCGGATCGACAGAGCCACTGCCCCAAATCCTGCCGGAGATCAGTGGAGCAAATTTCCCATGTCCTTACTGCGTCCTCCTCACCATAGCAAAAAGTTCCTCTCAACACATCGCCACCGGGTGTCTGACATGATGCCCAGCTCGGTTGTGGCTGCCAGCCTCTCTCCCCCGCTCCTGGATTTAAAGATCCTTCTGTGGGGCCAGGCAAGTCTTCCTCCCCCTCCGAACTGTCACCGTCACCAGGTCTCCCCCATGCAAGGCTCGGTGCCTGGTGGGCTGTGCTGTCAGTTGCAAGCAGCCCCTGCCTTTTGCAAGCAGTTGTTGCTTCCCTTGCTCTAACTCCTTCGGTCAAAACATTGGCTATTTACGCGTAAGCTGCCCTCTGAGGCTGCCCCTTCTCGGGCCGATTCGGAGGGAGAGCAGCAGCAGCAGCGAAACACAGCGCGAAGGAGAAAGACATTTACATTAGAAAGCTATACAGCTGTTTGAGGGAGTCTGCAGCAGGAAATACCAGAAGACTTATCCAACCACATTAGAAAGGGGGGGGGGGGGGGGGGGGAAGGAAAGGAAGCATGTAAAACCTGGGCAAGGATCATCGAACCCTGGATTGGATTTTAACATTGTGTTTGCCCACTTTTATAATTGAATGGAGCGGGAGGGGGAATTACTTTACTTGAAAAACAAAAACAAGACATCAGGACCAGATAAATGTATAGCAACTATTTACCCAAGAGTGCCACAGACTTTATTACTCACAGAATGTGGAGTTTCTAGCACTCTAATAAACCTTCCTCTGCTCTCTCTTCCCCCAGAGTTTGAGATTTTCTTTCTCTTAGACGTTCAAAGCCTGCAGAACAGAAAATGGGAGCAGGCTTACGCAGACAAGGGACATGCTACCCCCTATTGGACAATCAATCTCCAAAAGAGGCATTTAATTAAAATCTGAAACAACTGGGGAGTGGAGAGGCACAGGCTAAAGTAAAAAGAAGTTAATGGCGAAGGTCTTACCATGAACAATAATTTACCTTTGATTTACACACAGTTTTATGAGGTGGGTTTTAGCCCACGAAAGCTTATGCTGAAATAAAGTTGTTAATCTCTAAGGGTATATCTACACTACGAAATTACTCTGATTTTACAGAAGTCGGTTTTTGGGAACAGATTGTATAAAGTCAAGTCCATGCGTCCACATTAAGCACTTTAATCCAGCGATGTGCGTCCATAGTACCATGACAAGTGTCGACTTCCAGAGCGGTTCACTGTGGTAGCTATCCCACAGTTCCTGCAGTCCCCGCTGCCCATTGGAATTCTGGGTTGAGCTCCCAATGCCTGACAGGGCCAAAAATTTGTCATGGGTGGTTATGGATAAATGTCATCAGTCAACCCTCCCTCCATGAAAGCAATGGCAGACAATCATTTTGCGCCCTTTTGCCTGGATTGCCCGAGCAGATGCCATAGCACGGCAAGCATGGAACCCGTTCAACCCTTTTTCACTGTCTACTGGATGCTGCTGACAGATGCGGTACTCCAGTGCTACACAGCAGCAGCTCCTTGCCTTTGCAAGTTAGCAAAGACGGTTACCAGTCATGCTGTACCATCTGCTGCTTTGCAAGTTGGCAATGACGGTTACCAGTCATACTGTACCATCTGCGTCAAGTATCAGAGGGGTAGCAGTATTAGTCTGGGTCTGTAAAAGCAGCAAAGAATCCTGTGGCACCTTATAGACTAACAGATGTTTTGGAGCATGAGCTTTCGTGGGTGAATACCCACTTTGTCAGATGCATGTAGTGGAAATTTCCAGGGGCATGTATAT